>NC_081570.1:14159781-14317087 GCF_022355385.1 Mustela nigripes
GGGCAGGTAATGATGGGCACTGCCCAAGCCTTCCGGCACCTAGGGGAGTGGACAGGGTTCGGGACCCAAGGTGTAGATACAAAAGCATGGTTGGCCCAGGTCCTTAAACACCTGTTCCCCACCACCACCTCCCCAGCTTCCCCTTTCTATGGGATAGATGCTGGGGAGAGTTGGTGTTCCCTCCGTGTAACAGATGGTCCCCGCGCTCGGGAGGAGGCAGTGGGTTATGAAAGCAGGTTCGATGGAACGGTTTTACCTGAAGGAGGTGTTAGTCTCTAAATAACCATGAGTGGGCTTATAGGAATTAGTCATAATTGAGGTTTTTTTCTCTGAGATAGCTCGCAGTCATGTTATCTTATGACCAGGGTGTCTTGAATATGACACCCCCCGAACATGGATAATTATATAGTACCAAAAGGTATAGAAAGTGCATGCACATAGTCAAGTTTTACTGTTAAAAATAATTCAGCAGAGAGCCTGCGAGAACACATGACTTTCCTCATCAAAGTTGTTAAGGAAGAGGTTTCTAAGTTACCAAACTTACTGACAGTTAAACCTTCCTGAGGCATGTGTGGGAGTTAGAAGCCAAGTCTGTGATAATTCTGTAGAAGCTGTGGCAAATTAATAGCCATTGCTGGAGGGGGGAGGGAGGACCGAGAAGGGGAGCTGGTTCCCAAATTGCGCTTATCTTTGGCAGAACAGTTGGACAATAATGACCTCCTCATGTCACCCTGAGTTAAAGTGCAGAGCTGCTTAATTACAAGTAAAAGACTTTAGAACTCAGCCAACAGGGGAAAAACCACATTCTTCACAGTTGATCAGAAAACAGATTAAATTAACAAGGAGACAGGCCGGCATTTTTTTTTTTTTTTTTTTTCATGCCAAGGAGAAGGTTCCTGAACTCCCAGCAGCCAGATTGGGTGTGAAAACCTAGCGAGAAGTAGAAGATGGGAAGTGTGGAAAGACCCAGTCTGTGGACAGAAGGGAGCAAACATAGAGGCCTTTAAGTTAAGAAAGGAAGGATAGCTTTCGAACTGGCTAGTGCCTGGGGAATACAGGGGAAGACTGTGTCTTGTTTGGGTATGGTTTTAATGGAGAGGAAAAGGATGCTTTCTAAAATTTGGCAACATGGATAAGAGGCACAGAAGAATAACATTAGAATACAAGGCTACAGGGTTGGAATTACATTGCTCAGGACTGTGTGACGAAGGTAGCTTGGTGTAAGTTGGTTTGAGGTAAGAATGCAATTAAAGTGGGACATCAGAAGACATTTCTTAGGAAAACATGATTTTGCATTTTTGAGCCAAGTTCATGGGCAGTTTCTGAAATCAACCTTCCTGCATTTCTGTGCAGTGGGCGGGGCAGGCACGGGTTCCAGGGTTTGCCCTGCTGGTCAGAGGTGGCTAGGAGCAGAACCACCGAGGGTCCCCTGGGGGAAAAACTCTGCAGCAACAGGTAAGGTTTTTGGACCTAAAATAATAGAAAGCACTAAGCAAACAGAAAACCAAACACAAAAGCAAAAGAACCTTACCTCTTCTTAAGCCTTGACTACACATGCCCCGAGCCCAGTGTTTATGGCCACAGTTATGTGATTTCGTATTACCAACTTCCTGTTGCGGAAAAAGGGACTGATTTTAGAGGTATTTAAATAATGTCTTCAAGGTCATATGGCTAATTCTATAAATGAGGAAAGGGATGTATCAGGAAGGTAGATTGACAGTCCCATGGTTGCCCAGCTAACTCCCAGCAGAGCCTGCAGTAGAACCCCAGACTTAGGACATCAGGTCCTGGTTCCTTTGCACTCAGACGTGCTGCTCCTTGGGCACTGTGAGGCACTGGGAAATTACCAGAAGGTCTTTAGAGGGCAAGGAGACACCTGGTCAGCCTATGCGGTGGTGGTCAGGATTCCAAGGTGGGGGAGCCCTAAACGTCCTGCAGTGTACAGGAAAGGATGTCACCAGGGCCTGGAAGGGGGGGGGGTGGCCACCGAATTAATGAAGGGGCCACCAAGATGGTGGGGGGGGGAGAAGGAGACTTGATCTGGCCATTGGGGCCTGCACAGAGAAGTGCCCACACTACCTCCTGAGAGCTTCTATGGGACTTTGCTAGCACGCATGAGCACCCCCGGCGGGAGGTGCGCATACTGAGGCCCTCAGAGGGTTCTCCAGGTAGCTAGGAAGACAGAAAGTGAAGCCTGGTCCTCCAGAACGGGACCTGCGGTCACAAGACCTGGGTTCAAGTCCAGGCTCTGCCAATAGGGGGCTTTGTGAGCACGGAGCACGTGTTCTGGGTCCTACACCTGTGGGATGACCTCGTGCCCAGCGTCCCTATGGAGATGGTCTAAGACCCGGTTTGGTACACGATGGCCCACTGCCAGTTTTGTGGGGCTTGTGGGCTAAGAATAGGTTTTGTACTTTCTAATGGTTGGGGGAAAATGGAAAGAAGAGGAATCTTTTGTGCCCCATGAAAATGACATGAAATTCAAATGTCAGTGTCCACAAGCGAAGACTCATGGGCACTCAACCACCCCCGTTCATTCACCTGCTGTCTGTGGTGGCTGCCACACCCTACAGGCAGAGTTGTGGAGTTGTGTGACAGACCCCATGGCCGGCAAAACTGGAAATATTGGCTATCTGGCCATTTACAGAAAAGGTATGCTGGCCCCTGGCCTAGAACCTGCGTACCTCCCTGTGAGTTCTGGCCGAGGGGCTGAGATCAGCAACGGTGCTCCCTGCTCCCTGCCCAACCCCGCAAGAATAAGAATCCAACCCCCCCAAACCAAGTCACTCCCTGGTGCCGACTTTGTTTATTTTCCTCATGGCAATTATGACTTATTGAAAATATCTCTTTACTGGTGGGCTCGACACCTGTCTCCCCTCACTCTTGGTTCACTGATTTTTCTGAGTGGTTGGAATGATTGAGGTTGAGAAGGAATGCATGGCACCGGGTACCCCTCCCCCATGCAGGAAATCCAGAGAGGAGCCCCAGACTCCCGGCCAGTTGGCTCTGATTCCGGCCCCGGGGGGTGACCGGCTTGGAGGCGGGAGTCCCGGGGAAGTATAATCCACGGCTTCTCTTCTCTCCTCCTTCCTTAGGGGTCTTGAGAAGCAATGGCCACCGAGGCCCCTGTGAACATAGCCCCCCCTGAACGCAGCACCGCGGGCCACACGGCCGCTGACGGCTTCATCTGGCAGCCAGACTCGGTGAACATGCACGTCCTCAGGCCCAAGTCCGCCAAGGGACGGACGCGGCCGAGCCCGCACAGACCGCAGGGCACAGAGCCGGGTCCTCACCGCCCGCCGGCCGCCCTGCCTCCAGCCATGCCCTGTGAGCCGCCCAGCGGCCAGAGGCCGGGAGCCTGCGCACCCAGGTCTCCAAACCAGGGAGCTCCCAGCGAGATCCCCGAGCTGCGGCAGCAGGTGCCGGCTGGCGCTTCCTCCTCCCTCAATAAATACCCAGTCCTCCCTTCCATCAACAGGAAGAGCCTGGAGGAGGGGTCTGTGGAAACAGTGGTGAAACAGGCCGGCTCCCTGCGGCTGAGCGGCACAGTGAAGAAGAATGAAGAAGAGTCCAGAGCTCCAGCTTCTTCCCCAGAGAGGAAAGTCATCATCCGGACCAGGAGACAGACCTCCCCCAGGGCGGGGGACCCGGAGGAGCCCTCAGATCAAGAGCCCAGGCTGCTGCTGGCCGTCAGGTCGCCATCGGGCCGAAGGTTCGTTCACCATTTCCGGCCCACCGACGCCTTACAGATGGTTGTCGCTGTGGCCGAGGACAAGAACCAGGCCAGCTACCAGCCCTGCAGCATTGAAACCATGGAAGTGCCCAGGAGACGGTTCTCTGACCTCACCAGATCCCTGCAGGAGTGCAGAATCCCCCACAAGTCGGTGCTGGGCATCTCGCAGGAAGAAGGGGAGGGGGAGCCCTGAGTCCGCAGCCCCCTAGCCGGGGTCCTGGGTCTCTGAGCAAGGAGCACGCTTGGCTGCTGTGGCCTTCCGGGCAGCTCAGTCCCAAGTGCCGTGTGAATTTGGGGGGGCTGTGATCCTTGCGACCCACCTTCACAGCCTCTCCTCTGCAGGAGTGAAATTTGCACATGCGCCAAGCACATTGAGAAGGTTCTCTTCCAGTTGTTGAAATTCCCTCCAGCACTGGAGTGAACTGGCAAGTTACCAGGGCTGTTCCTGAAACCACCGTGACCAGGTCTCCCCCTTTCCCGAGGTCTGGGTCCTTTCTGGAGCACCCGCTTGCCTTTACAAATGAACTCTCCCTCTCTTGAAGCCAATGGTTTGCCTTTCTGTATTTGATGCAGGATTAAATACTTCCCAGAGAGGATTCAAGTCTGGTAAATAACCAGGGCTCAGGAAATGTCGAACTGGCATTTGTATTTCTTGCAAACATCTTTAAGAAACAGGCAGTTGACACTATCTTGGAAGCAGCCTCTTTGCTGGGCTCGGGTGGCTAGAGTTTCTCGGGGATTACAGTTTGTGTGATGTGGCTTCAGAGGAGAGAACAGGTCTTTCGCTAATACAAATCCCCCAACACATCAATGTTTCTGAAATAGTCTGGGAGCTAGAAAGCATATAGCTTCCACAACTGTGGATTAGCCAAGTAGCCACTCTTAAATAGAGACTAAGTAGGTTTGCAAACATCGGTAGCTACTCTCTACATGCCGCAGTCTTCCCAAACTGAGATAAACCAGTGTACTCTGATTTCCTTCGCTTTTGTTGCTCATGGAATCTTTGTGTTTTTAAAACCATACGAACATACAAGTCTGTACAAGTTTGCCCTGAAGGCGCCACTGGGGTGTGGAGATGTAGTCTCGGTGTTTCGCCTCCTTCCCACAGAGACTCCCTGGAGCGGGGACAGCGGTGTCCCTGTTTTGTGATTTCGGAACCCCAGGGAGGACAAGGGTTCCTCTGTTGGGCCTCACTCGGCTGCACCCGTGCCGAGAGACCCTGTGCCCACGTGTCCGTCTGATTGGCATGTGGTGCGTCTGAATGCCTTAGCCCATAGCCATGTTGAAGACCACGGGGTCTTGGCTTTCCAACTCTAAAGTGGTGACGTGGACAGCTCGCCAGAGTCCTCTTATGTCGGGAGTTCAGCAAGACCTCCAGGTCTCATCAGGATCCTCTTTGTGGCCAAATCACCATTCAGAGTAGGGGAGCCGGTCCCCTCAAGAGCTCTGCCATCACGGAGCACTGAGTACCGAGGCGCCCTCCCTGTTCCTGGGTACACAGAGAAGGCAGGAGTTCCAGAAGCCTATCAGCATGGCGGCCTCAGCAGCAAGTGCGCCTTGTACCTAGATAAGGAAGGCGGCTGGAAATGTTACATCCAGCAACTTGATACTCCGCCATGGAGATTAACGCCAATGTCGTTTCCTCTCAAGAAGGCTCGCCTTGTCCTTCCCCATCCCACACCACCCAGATCACTCAAGAGTGGGTTCTTTCATAATGTGTGGTCCAATTTCCCAATACTAGCTTGGTTGCAAAGGTTGCAAAGCTGGGACTTGCTGGACCTTGGGCAGCTCACGCAGCTGGCCACCTCTCCCAACCAGCGACCATGGTGGAGGGGACTTGGGCGGGCGGAGGGTGGGGGATCAGCATCCAGCCTGGTACTCTCAGGCTGGGTGCATATCCGCCTCTGATCCTAGGAGGCTGGGGGAAGAGCCTCCCTCAAAATCACACCTACTCTGTGGTAAGAATAAAATCCCACCCACCTGGGACTCGGTAATTTCTCCAGGCAGGAAATCTGTAGAAAACTTCAGCGAAACAGCATGCTGGAGGGAGCTAGAATCTTCTGCACTTAGGGCTTTGCTGCTGCAATTCAGCTTGGAATCTGGGGGTGGCAAAAAAAAGTGGAAGGCATGAAACATAGAAATATTTTAAGGTATCTTAGGACATGAGAATAGAGCTAGATTTGAGCCACCTTGATAAACTTTTTTTTTTTTTGGACAAAAGGATGATGACACAATAAAAATTGATTTGTGTGACGCCAAGTCGGCGGAGAAACACGCCTTCTGTTTTCAAGCAGGACTCCGGCCCCTGGGCTCTGGCAGACAGAGGGGCTCACCGACCTCACCTCCTTGGGAAAACACTGAGCTCTGCTGTTAAGTCCAAGTCCCCGTCCCCAGGCACCCCGGGTCCCCACCCTTCCCATAGCTCTTGCTTTCAGGTTACAGGATTGCACCAAGCTCTCTACAGCAAGAGTCTCCTGAATTTCTCTGAAAAATCATTCCGAGTATTCTCCTTAGGAAGTTGGCAAGAGCCGCCTCTCTATCAGAGAGGTGACTTTGCAGATGGCGCTGTCACGTGGGCACCCCGGTCTAATGGGTGGCTTTGGGTGACCACTTTGTAGTCACAGACCTCACTCATTCATTGAACCAGTGGTCACTGAGGGCCTACCCTGTGTCATACACGGGTGACCGGCATTGGCGTCCCACCAAGGGACCATTGACAAGGAAGCGTAAAACCATCTCGGGAGCTGAGAGTCCGACCCAAGTGAGGGGCTGTAGATTTACCCGTGAAGGATCCTGGAGTGAGGAGGAAAGGCTGTTGCTGTCTCCCCGCTGACTTGCAAAGGCGAGTCCTCCCCACCTTTCCAGCGATGGCACCAGGAAGAGTGATCATTAGGGACGTGAACTTTGCGTAGGACAAAGCTTCAAGACCAGTTTTCCCAGCATCTCCCCTGACACAGTCCAAGAGGTAAATTAGTTCTGGCGGCAGAAGGAACAGCAGGAGACATAAGTGACTCATCATTTAGAATCCAAAAACTTTTCACCAACAGATGGCAGGTGGTTTTAACACAACAGTCCTTGCCCTCAAAGTACCTGGGGATCCAGCCAACAGCCGGCAAGGCAGGGCGGTCCTGATGAAGAGATGTAGGTGAACGTGACCGTGGGCCGGTAGTCACTCCAGAGATCCCGCAGAAATACTCCACAAGCGAAGAAACGTAGACAAGCCTTGAGGTTTCCATTACCATGAAAAACCTTAAAGTCTAGTGACGGATCACTGTCCCAGGCATGCATTACGAAAGGAGGTGTACCGGGAACCAAGTTTCACTTTTGTCTAAGCATTTTACAACCATCTTGTGTGCATTTCTCGTGTCAAATAAAACCACGCTGCCCCAAGGGGGCAAAAAATAAAAAATAAAAAATAAAAAAAAGTTTCTCTTTACACAGTTTTTTAATAAGTTGAGATAAAAGGGTGCGTGGTTTCCTGTAGTCTGAGGTGTATCTCAGATGAGACTTTTATATGGTAAGAGGATCTACTTTCCTACCCTTTAAACAGAGCTGCAAAGGAAACTAGATGATTCAACTTCAGCCTCCATCTGGAATCAGTCTGCGAAGCAAGCGCAGGAACATCAGTTTCCGTCGTGCACGAGGCAACACACCACTGTCAAGTGCAAGGTTTGGACCCCATTCACCCTCACCCTGAGCCAGAACCAGCCCAAACCCGGCCAAGGTCAGAGGCCAAGGTGGAGGAGTTGGCGAAATGCAAGCAGAGCGGACTTGGGGTGACTCACCAACACACAAGACAGTAGCTCACGTTGTACAAATAAAATTGGGTGTTTTGTTTTGCGTCTACACTGGTGATACGGCGTTTTCCTTCCCTGGTGAGGGCAGGGTCTGGTAGCCCTCTCTGATGCCCCTCTGTGCTCCTAGACTTTCAAGTCACGGAGGAAGCGGCAACGCTCCCTAGTGATTTGTGCGGAAGATCAAATCTCTGGAGGTATTTTTGGACACACTTGAACCCTATTCCAGGAGGCTGAACCGCGGATAGGACAACTGCTCATGGGTAGGGTTAACCAAGTCTCGCTCAAAAGGTCTGCTGTGCTGGGGGAGGGAGAATCACTCTGGGCGCTGTGTTGAGAGTTGGCTGTGGGGGTCAGGTTGGGAGACGGAAGACCAGCTCTGGCCGTTGCCAGTGACCAGGGGAGAGACGGAGCTAACTTGGGTCAGAACAGCAGCCGTAGATAACATGGGAGGTGTCAGATTCTGGACACATTATCGGTTAAGGGGGGAAGAAAAGGCAAGATAGTTTTGGGGATTCACCCAAGTGGACATCACTTGACCATATCGCCACGGGGGGCCGTTCCTGCAAAAACGAGCAGACACATCAGCCGCGAATATGTGCTTGGGCCGGGAGAAAGCACTGACCAGCAAACATATTCATAGGAAAGAAGTACGTGAGTGTTTTTGGAGGTGTACAGAGAATCCGAAAGCCACTGATTGCTTTAATTGAGAAGAGATGCAACTAGAACTGTTACTTCACTGAACATCAGTGAATCACCATCTAACTCTTGGGGTATGATTCCTGACCAAGGTTTCTTATTAAATTAGTTCCCGTAAAAAAAAAAAAAAGCGTTGTTTATATCCCTTTCCTTCCTTTCCTGCCTGCCTCCATTCTGTTTATTCAAACCCAGCAGCTGACTTGGGATGTATTTCTTGGAAGGGCAAAGAAAACCACTGTCCTCCAACCTAATTAACAAAGCTTCCAAATTTCAAGATTTTCGTACCCACCTGTTTGTTTTTTTTTTTTTAAGATTTTATTTATTTGACAGAGAGAGATCACAAGTAGGCAGAGAGGCAGGCAGAGAGAGAGGGAAGCAGGGTCCCTGCTGAGCAGAGAGCCCGATGCGGGGCTCGATCCCAGGACCCTGAGATCATGACTGGAGCCGAAGGCAGAGGCTTTAACACACTGAGCCACCCAGGCGCCCTGGCCTTGGTCCTTTTTGTGAGCAGCTGAGAGCGGTGCGTTCCGGCATCTGCCCCGTGAGGGAGAGCCAGGTCTGCTCTGGTTGGCAGGTGCCACTGACAGACACCCTGGGTGGGTCCAGCCCAGCCCACTGGTGCCCAGAGTGGCCAGCCCCTCGCCAACAAACCATGGGAAAATGGCAGCAACTCTCCTGCTGCCAGCTGGGAAGTAGAGTCTGGGAATGACCTGCCGTCCCCGCTCCAGCCCTGCATCCAGCTTTGGGACCCTGCAGTGTCCACCTAGACCAGATTTCAGTATACCAAGTCCAGAAGCCTCGGATCCAAACTCTGGAGGGTTTATTAATTTCCCCAACCCAGCCTGGGCCTCAGTTTGCTCTTTACCTTCTTCTTCTTTTTTTTTTTTTTTTTTTAAGATTTATTAGCACACAAGAGCGGGCGGGGGCGGGAGGGGCAGAAGGAGAAGCAGACTCCCCTCTGAGCAGGGAGCCCAACACAGGTCTCGATCCTAGGATCGACACTGATCCTGGGATCAGGACCCGAACCAAAGGCAGACACTTAACCAACTGAGCCACCCGGGAGCCCCACTCTTTGCCTTCTTAATGGAGCTCCCAGCAGGCCCTCATCTTATTCAAATCATCTGTAACAATTTCGTTCCAAAAGTATATACTAAGAACCTATATGCCAGAACAGAGCAGAGCGAAAGTCCCTATCCATATGGAGGTTACACATTAATTAATGTGGGGATACAGAAAAGAACAATAAGGAATAAATAATGCAATGTGGTGGAAACGGATACATGTCATGAAAAACAGAGCAAGGTAAGGGGGATCTGCAGAGCATGGGGGTGGGGTAGAGGATGAGCCATCATGTGGTGGTCAAGGCTGACCGAACTGACAAAGTAGCATCTGGGCAGAGAACTTGCTGGAGGTGAGGGGGTGGGGGTGGGGTGGGAGGAGGGGAGGTGGGGGAACCTTGTTCCTGGCAGAGGGGCTGCAGAGGCCCTAAGGAGTGAGTACATCCAGCCTCTTAGAGGAAGGGTCCCAGGCAGGGTGGCGGGAGTGAGGGAGGGTGGAGCCATCAGACATGGGGGTGGGGAAACAGATCACAGGGGACCCTGCAGGCACCATCGCTGGGTAAAATGGGGAGCCACTGCAGGGTGCTGATCGGAGGATTGGGATCCTGAGGTGTCTTCAAATCAGCGCTCTGACTGCTGTGCTGAGAACAGGCAAAAGGGAGCCAGTGGAAGCACAAGTAGAAGCTACAACTTCCCATCATCCAAGGGAGGCATGAAGACCAGAGCCATAGCCATAGACGTTATGAGAGGTCGTCAGCTGCTGGGTAGATCATCCCTTCACTTTTTAAAAAAGTAGTACTTACTTTTTGGGGCACCTGGGTGGCGCAGTCGGTTAAGCATCTGACTCTTGATTTTGGCTCAGGTGGTGATCTCAGGGTCATGGGATGGAGCCCTGTATTGGGCTCGGCATGGCCTCGGCTTGAGATGCTCTCTCTCCCTGTGCCACTCCTGTTTGTGCTCTTTCTTTCTCAAATAAACAGATCTTAAAAAGAAGTAGTACTTACTTTTTTTTTTTTTTTTTTTTGCAAAAACAGTATTAAAGTAAATACTAACCCATAATATGCATCATCATCCTTCTAATCAGTTTTCCAGGCAGGAGAGGTTCTTACAGAATCCACGATGCTCTGTCCCCCAAACAAAACACATGCCTTTTTATTTTTTAATGCAAAACTTAGAAATTATAGAGAAGATTGAAGAGGAGAATAAAAAACCCCGACAATCCTTTCCGTCAGAGATCCGTTGTTATTAATATTTTGGCATATGTTATTTTTTTCCTAAGGATGAAATTGATTTTGTACATCACTCCCTTGCCGGCAGGTGCACATACATTTAACATTTGCAACCTCCACAAACACATCGGTTGTAGGTTCTTTTTTTTTTTTTTTAATTTCTCCCCTCTCCCTAATTATTTTAAGGCTGAGTAATATTTCAACATGTCGCTGTACTGTAATTTATTAAGCCATTTTCCTGTTGTGGAACATTCCTAGGTTTTCAGCTTTTGCTATAGAAATCAATGCTTGACGCTGCATCTGCGTTTTCAAAATCTTTTGAATGATTTCTTTAGGACAGTTTCCAGAAATAGGACTGGTAGGTCAAATTATCCAAAAAAACCCCAAAGAAAACAAAACAACACCTTGTGGATTTTGCTTTGCTTTCGAAGGATCCTATAACAAGCATCTCACGTTTCATCACGGTACCCCCAGCTACTGCTGTGGATATAATGTTCTTTACTTTTATTGGTTGAAAATTGTAAAAAAAAAAAAAAAAGTTTTTAATTTTGCACATTTTTGATTGCTATTCAGTATTAAACATCTCACGTGTCTTTCAACATAATTTTGACGTTAAAGCGAAAGACCCAAAGTGCAGTGAATTTGTTCCCTTAACCTGGGGCAGTTGGTGGGCTGGGAGATATATGTCTTTGTTCTCAATATTCCTATTAATTAATATATGCATTTACCGGATACGAGGATTACACTTTTTAAAAATACATATAGTCATGAACAGAACTCTGTGCATGTTGGATTTTTCTGAATCAAATCTTAGTTACATCCATATCTTTTCATCAAGCCAACAAACTAGCCACGCCCATGCATGGAGGTGGGGCATAAAGACGAATCAGGTAGGTCTTGGCTCTAGATTGGGATTTCCAATCTAGTGGGAAGAATCATGTAAACAAGAAATCTATACACATATGCAGTAAGTACTATACTAGTCTTTCACCTCATTTCACAATAGTCTGAAACCCACTGAGTACAATCGTGGCAGAAAATGGCCTTACTGATTTACAACAAACGGAGCTACCCATTTGTTGGGTACCCCTCTGAGGACCTGGGCTAGCCAGCCACTGCCTCCTAATTCCTTTTAATTGGGGTTTTAAAAGAGGGCAGGAAGAGGTGGGAGAGGCAGATTGAGGCAAAGGCCAGACTGCGAGCACTGGGAACCTACAGAGAGCATTTGCCCCCCAATGCCATTTACCTTGGAGAGGGGCTATGGAGGGGACACCCTGGGACTTACTGGAATGTTCTTGGACTGGGTCCTGGCTCTTCAGGCTGTGGGACGCTACTCCAATCATTCCCCACCAGGAGGGGCCAGCCAAGGCATCTGGTAACCAACCAGTCTAGATTCCTCAGTCCCATCTCTAGGAAAAGTCAAGGTGTGAGCCACAGACACCTGCTCATGAGAGAAGAAATCAACAACACACACACCCGCAGTCAACCCCCCACACACCCCCCCCTTCGTTTTCAGGCAGAGGAGCGTGTCAGATGAGGCAGGAGAGCGTGCAGCTGGCAGAAAAGCACTGGGGAAATGCAGACCATCACCAACAAACCTCTGACTCATCATGACTGGAAATGGGGGACTCAGCCTCTAGAAGGCTCTAGAGCTTTTTTTTTTTCTCTTTTAAGATTTTATTTATTTATTTGATAGAGAGAGAGAGAGAGAGAACACAAGCACGGAGAAGGACAGAGGGAGAGGGAGAAGCAGGGAGCCTGACTCAAGACCCGATTCCAGGACTCAGGAATCATGACTGGAGACCAAGGCAGATGCTTAACCAACTGAGCCACCCAGCACCATCCCTTCGCCCACCCCGCCTCTAGAGCTTTTTAAAGTGATCTGCTCCAGATCCTCTGAATTAAAGGCTCAGGGGTTGGAGGCTAGGAAGCATGGATTTAGAAACTGCCCCCGTGCTAAGGGTCAGCAGGCTCAGAACTGCTGGGCAGGGCTAGGCCTATCCAGGTCCCTGCTAACTCCTATGGTCTCTGAGTCTCTTCACCTCTGCCCCAGCAGGCCAGACCAGTGACAGGGCAGGCCTGCTCTCAAATGTCCCCTGGGGCTTCCTCCTCTCAGAGCCGACCCCCCACTCCCCCCGGACTTGTCAGGAGCTGCCTGGACCCAGCGTCAGCCCAGCTTCTGCAGGAAGGGAAGTTTCTCCCTGCCCTGAGCTGCCGCAGCTCATTACCCCCCTCAGGTTCTCAGAGAAGAAACAGTCCTGTGTGGAGTTCAGAGAGCACAGGACTCGGCATGAAAAGTCCCGTGTTCCACAGAGTGGGTCACACGCTGCCTCAGTCTTCCCGCCCAACTGTTTCCCAAGGGGCTGTTGAGAAGAATCTGATGGCGTAATGTTTACTGAGAAAGGGTGACATCTGTAAACACGTGTGCAAATGCTTGTCTTTATTCTCGGAGCCGCCCACATGATATCCTTGCTATTTGCTGTCTTCCTGGGTTCCACAGATGTTCACTGAGCAGCGGCTTTGGGCAGGTCCTGGGGACACAAGGGTGAAGACGTGCTCCCTGGCCTCCAGGACCTCCAGGCAGGTCGTCCACAGAAAACTAGAGCCTCAAGGGATGAGTGCACCAGTCTCAGCAGCAATGGGCATACAGCAGGTGCTCATTAAGTGCTTGTGGAATTAATGAATACATGAAAGGATGCTAGGGGATCTCAGATTGAGGATGGAGGAAGGTTCTGGAAAGTACTGTGGGAGCTGAGGCTCAGAGGGATGCGTAGGAGAGATGGTTCTCCATCTCTCCAGCCAAGGCAGGAGCCGTCTCCTAGGACGGGCACAAAGCTGGCCTCTTTCTCCAGACCATGAGGCCCTTCGACAACAGCCCACGACTCATTCCCCCTCAGGCTGCACTGGGCATCTGGCAACGGGCCCTGCACATGGTGGGTACCCACCTCCCCCAGATGAAACCGTGGAAGATCCTGCTTTTGAGACCAAACAATCGCTTAGCACCAAAGGTATTAGGCTAACTTGGGTCATTTGGCTTATCTGTGCCCTTCAACCAGTTCACAGCAAGGTGTCCCATCATCGTGCCGTCCCCAGTGAACGGGACAGGATTTACAGTGTCCTCACGAGGGCTCTTTGTAGTGCTGGCCAACGCAGGTTGGTTCAGTCCATCTGCTTAGTCCTTAGGCAATAGAGCAGCCCACGCCGCTCCTTGCCTTAATCGAGATAATATATTCTTAGCAGGGAGGGCCGTGGAGACAGGTGGGATCCCGTTCTCTAAATATTTCGCATTTTCACAAGAACAGAAGCCTGGTCTGCAGCTGAGACAGCCACCATATTAGTCATCAAATATTCTAGTGGCCCTTCATTAGGCCTCTTTCAGGAACTCTGTTTTTGAATAAATGAAAATACTGTGACCTGGGCTTAAAGAGTTGACCTGAAGCAGAGTGTAACCCTGGTAACATTAGAGGCCCCCCGGCCCGTGACCTCCGTCTTTGGATATATCCAAGAAGAGAAATGGGGCTTTGGGACCAGGGTTGATCACACATTCCCTGTCTGAAGACAGAGGCTGGGCCATGTCTCAGGATCCTTCCAATTCTCCGACTCCACAGAGCACGGTGGGGGGGGGGGTGGGTGTCTTGAAGACTTGTAACTGGAGATTTTGCTAAAAGCAAGCACCACTGCCAAGCTGAAAGCATGAACAGGTTCCTTCCTCCAAACCCTTCAAATCTGAGGTTCAAGGTCGGTGATTGCCCTTGAGCTCTCGGAGCCCAGGCTGAGCCCAGTGACCCAGCCTGAACGGGACTGCGTTCCCGCAGCATCTGCACCTGGGGCCAGGTGAGCAAGCAGGCGCACAGACAGCCTGACCAAGCTCCAGACCCTCCCAGGTACAAGTCGTCCCTTATTTAATGCCTAGCCTGTGCCCAGACCGGTCCTACCACCAGAGAGGGAGCCAGACGGGTGGGTGTGTATAGAGCTCTCTGTACAAGGCAGATGACATTTTCTCAGCCCGAAGGAGATCACAGAACTAGGACATATTTAGTTTAAAATCTATACAGAACGACCCATACAGAATGATCTCCCTGCTGCCCCGGGTTGTCCACGCCCTCCCCTCCCCCCCACCCACCACCCAATACCATTCAATCTCTGCCTCATTCACCTATCTTTCCTCTCCTTCCTTTTTTAGGATTACCTGAATTTTTCTTATTTATTTATTAGCTCTTTTCCCAACCCCAATACAAGGTCTGGGACCTTGCCTGTCTGGATCCCTGCTACCCCCTGCCTGACTGCTAAACATGCATTGAATAAATGAATGGATGTCCCACATCCAAGGGCACCCCCCCCCCGGCCCACTGGGTTTGGGCGTCTTGAAGGTGGCAAGCAGAAGGTACCAGAGGAAGTGGAACCCGCGTCTTCCGGGAGTCTCTTCTGCACACCGGAGCCGCTGACTTCGCCTCAGCCAGAGGTAGCCGGCGCCACGAGAGTTATGTCAGCCGCTGGGGCAAAATGAGCTCTGTTGCAGGGCGGTGCATGTTGAAGAACAGGCATCCTCGGGCCAGATCCCCTGGGCTCAATCCTAGCCCTCCGACCTGCCCTCCAGGACAGCTGGGGCAAGGATTGCACCCCTCTGTGCCTCAGTTTCCGAGGGTTTTTAGTGTACCGAGCTCCCAGGGTTGTGAGAATTGAGCAGGCTGACACACGTAGCCCCTAGAACTGGATGTGGCGCATGGTGACCCCTCTTGTCAACAGCAAAGAACACGGAGGAGAGCCTCCTGCCTGAGCTCAGACGTCATCTGGAGCCGGAGGATGCCCCCCAGCAGGGGGCGGGGTCCGTCCCCAGCCTGCCCCCCCCCCCCCCCCTCCCCACCCCCCCCCCCCCATCCTTCCCCTCAGTCCCTTCTGTCACTCCACAGCGCCACCTGCCGAGCTACCTGGAAGAGGGGGGCCGCGGGTCAGAGGCCAGGCTTCCTGGCACCGCCCCCCACCCCCCACCCCCGCCGTGAGTAAATCAGGTGGACCCTTGGACACTGACCAGAAATGTGCGGCAAAGGCCCCGCCCCTGCAGATCTTCCCCGAACACCGACGTGAGTTCAGATCCCTGCAGCCCCTGGCTCAGAGGTGTCTGAGGGCAGAGCTTTTCCCTGAGGAACAGAAGGGAGAAAAGGGCTGTATTTCTGCCCAAGCGCTCCCTGACCCCTCTCTGTGCTGCGGCTGAGAATCTCCTCTCCCCGCGGCTGCAGCAGCCAGGAAAGGGCGGGGCATGAGCCCTGCTTTGTGTCTACTAAGAGCTTCCCAGGTAGACCCTCCTTTGATCTTAAGGATGTTCTTCTGAGGTAGACATCCCAGCCAGGGCCTGGACGAGGCAGGTGGGAATTCAGAATGTGACTTTGGCCAGCCCACGGGTGTCTCCGATGCTCAGTGATCACTGGGGTCGGAGTTGACAGAGGGTGGGTGGGCTGGGGGGTGGGGAGGGCGCCGGTCTCCAGTCTGGTAGGAAGGAACACCTGCCCCCGGAACCCCTACTGGGGGTTCCATTCCTTTCTGGGTGTTTCTCCACGTTGTCATCACACCAATGATGAGACCATTAATGACATTTAATGTCTCCTAATCAATTCCACAATTTCCATGTCTAGGACGATTTCTGGTGCCAAGGTTGACCATGTTTCCTAAGGAGGGTGACACAGAGAGCCTGTGCCCCATCTGGAAGAATGTTTTCCGTGGCGGGGCTACACTGTTCTGCAAGGCCCGAGCCTGGTATTGACCTGCCAGGTGGCGGGAACCAGGGGCCAGCTCTCGAGTGAATCGTTGAAGACCTAGGTGCCTACACCAGGCAGGAGGTTCCTGCTCCCAGAAGACTGTGGGACCTTTGCCTGAGAAAGTCAAGAAAGGCCACACAGAGGGGCTCGCCCTGCCACCTGAGTCTTGAAGAACCAAAGAGGTGTTTGCCAGGCAGAGAAGCTGGAAGGGAACAGCCTTCAGGCAGTGGGAAGAACATGTGCGGAAGTTCAGAGTCAGGAAGGGCCTGCCCTGCCCGGAATGAAACCTTGGCATGCCTGGAGGGTTCTCCTGAGACAGTAGGAGGTGAGGGGCTGGTACAGGGCTCCACAGGCCCTGCAGAGGAGTAGGCAGCTGCTCCCTTCAGGCAAAGGAGAACTGGCCCTTTAAACAGGAGTGTATCATGTCCCAGATCAGAAGCTGGTTCTAGAAGGACTTCTTGGTGGCCATAGGAAGGGTAGCCGAGGGTCAGACAGCCTGGAAGCAGGAGCGTGGGTTTGGAAGGTCTGAGCTAAGGCCGTGGCAACATCAAGCGTGGCCTCGATCCAAGCCACTAGGCAGTTATTAAGGTTCTTTATTATAATGGGCAGCATGGTGCTTCTGCATTTATAGCCATCCTGGTGGGTCAGCATCCCTGTCTTAGCACAATCTGATCGCCAGCCTACACAGAGAGGGGGCGGGGCGGCAGTGGAACCAGACCCCCAGGGCAGTGGCTCTCCCTGTAGCATGGGCGAATCCACCACAGTCATGCTGGCCCTACCTGCCTGTGAAGATAAGCCTGAGTGCGGCTGAGACCTTCAGTGGTCATGGCAGCAGGCTTCCTTGACCTCTGTCTCTGTTTCCCCATTTGCAGAAAGGGACACATCTCCCCTGATGCTAACATTATGAATAAGGCAGGCAATGACTACTTTAAACAGCGAAGCTTAGTCAGGCGGATTCTTTCTTTTAACCCCATGAGCATCCTAGGGACAGGCTCTAGAAGGGCCAGCAAAAGCCAGATTGACAGAAGCGTCCCCACAGAGAAGGGAGAACCAGTTCAGAATCATCGGAACTCTGAAATCCCCAACCAGCTGCTCTTGTTTGATAACAGAGCACCTCACGTAGAGAAATCTCTTCCCCCACCTCTCTTGCATCCCTCTGCATCCCAACGGACATCAGAGTGGCTTTTCTGAAGGCCTCTAGCACATGCTCTTTGTCTACCAAAATGTCTGCGGAATATTTATCATATTAAAAAAATAAAAGCGTTTCCTTAATTGGCCTTTCTTTGGGGACTTTCACTTGTACCCAACCTGAGAAGCGACTCTAACGTTGAATGAGGTGGTCTGTGGTCTTCACCGTGCGCTCATTGGTTATGTCTCCCAAGTCGTGATTTTAAAAAGACATTGAACTCTACAGGTGCACAATGAATTCCTTGCCCCCCTAACATTCACCACTCTAATGAGGCCCTAGAGAGTGACTTGGAAGCAACCTGGTTCACGTCCAGCATTTGCAGCGCGGAACGGTATTGGGGGAGGGGAGCCAGTGTGAGCTACCGCTAGTCTGGCCGATTGGAGGTGAGTCCTGCACAATTCTACTGTTACTAACTTAGGAAGACATCTCAGCCGGCAAAGTTAACTAAGAGCAGAAGGATTCTAAACAACTACTTCTGCAAACTTCTCATGTACCATTTTAAGAAATGCTGCACGACTCGCCGTTAGCAGGTGTCTTCATGGGTGGAGACGCGTGTTGCCAAGTTGGGGAAAGAGAACATTTCTTTGTTCCTCTGTGAAAAGGCCAACCGAAAGTCCAACCGTCTCTGGGGCCATATGTCAGAGAGCTGCCCCATCCAGTGCCTGAGAAAGAGGGGATCTCGGGGTTTGGTCAACCCTTGCACATGATCTAGAGGCCAAAGGGTGTCAGTGAGGAAAATGGCCGCAGGGCAAAGCTACGCCAGAGTGGGGACCAGAGAGGAGGGTCTCTGAGGCCCTCAGCATATGACAACTCTGGCTTCCCTGGGGAACCATGGGTATTTAGGGGAAGATGTTTCCTCTCTGGTCTTGAAGCAGAGTCAGGAACTGCGGAGAAAAACGCCTATTGGGATTCTGTGGCTCTGGCCTCCGAGGGAAAGTTGGGTCATGGGCCTCTCCCAAGTAGTGTCCAGATCAGCCTCCACGGCTTCCTGGTAAACCTGAGGTGTTGCCTAACGTGAGGCTGAGAGAGATAGCAGAAATGCCTGACCCAGGGCTCTCAGAAGACACCCCAACACACTGCGGTGTTTAGAAGGACCCCTGGCCTCAGCCCTGGGAGACTCCCCCACCCTCCAGTCCTGGCCGTCACGTACCAGCTCAGCAAACAGATGCCTAGAGCCTTCGTGAATCTCGGCCTCCTCTGCACCGTGGGGCTGTTGTGGACGCTTGCTCTGCCAGCTTTCCAGAACGGGTCTGAGGAACCAAAGAGAGAGTAAATGCAGGAGCACTCTGTATACCATAGAAGCCTGTGTCCACGCCACGTTAGGAGCTCAGTGTCTGTCTCAGAGACCCGACCCACCTGAGCCTCTGCCTGTGGGCCCCGAACTGCTTGTGGGACTCGACCTGAACCCCAGAAACTCCCATTTCTGCTTGACCAAACCCCCTGCCATAACCAGCCTTAAAGCTGGGGTGTGGTTGTTAACTTTAGAATTCCCCAGACATTCATCTAGGACTGGTAAATCTTTACCATGCCTTTACATGCTGAAAGGCATGCTCTGGAGAACACAGGAAAGGATCCACCAGGCCCCGTATTCTGACCCAGTGTGGTCAGACTACCAGACACCAGGTCCCGTATTCTGACCCAGTGTGGTCAGACTACCAGAGTGCAATACGCACCCCCGTCCAGACCTGGTTTCTAAGGCAAAATCTAGCCCTCTCTTGTGCGATCACCAACCAGAAGGTCAAGGTTGAAAAGGCCCCTGAGCCATTTTCTTGTGGAGGGGAGGTGGAAGCCAAGGCCAGCTGTCTCTCGAAACCAAGGGGAGTTGCAAGGCGGCCAGGTGGTCATCTGCCCAAATATAGAAAGAAAACCTTTACCTAGATTCTGCTTCCAGAAGGGATTCACAGTTTGCACTGGTGGAACTATTTGCTGGCTGAGAGCTGACCTACATTGCCATCCAAGCCCACACTGGTAATTGTTTACTGCGGGGGGCCTGTCCTTTGGCCACCATCCTTCCTCTGGTTTCCAGGCTGTTAATTGGTTTCCAGTGGTTCTGTTGCACCAACTGTACTGCATCCCTCCCTCTGATCTTTCACTGGCTTCCTTGGGCATGCTCAGGGGAACAGACGCCCCCCCCCCGCCCCCGCAAAGGCATCCTAGTGGCCCCAAAGAGGCATCCCACTCACGAAAACCACCTTTGAAGATGGGATCCTTTGACCGTTCTTGACGAATGCTTGCGACCCCACGGTCACGGAGAAGGGAGAATATGGCGGAGGGGCGCGTAAGACAGGGGGCAGGCAGGTGAACTTGATGGAGAGGTTCTACGCTTTCTAAAGACCAAAGAATAATCAAAGCAGGAAAGAACTGTGCGAGGCAGAAAGGGAAGTTGGTTGAATGCCTCACTTAAGGAGAGGCAGGGGAGCTCTTCTTTCTCGGCTGGGAAGCCAAAAACAGTATAAGGAGGGTCACAAAGCAAAGTGCTTTTAGATAAGTCTCAGGTGCAAGTCCTTACTCGGGACGGAGTCAAGTCTTTCCCTTCTCCGGAGGAGGAGACTAGATCAGAGAGGGAGTAGTCACTTGGCTGATTAGTGGAAACGGCATCTGGACTGGCTCCCGAGGCTTCCTGACGCCAGAGCCAGCGGTCTTTCGACTCACTGGACAAATGTCATTTATGTCTTCCCCTCAAGAGCCCCATGTGGGTTTTTATTTGCTTTATTCACAGCTATGTCCTGAGTGCCTTGGGAAATGCCTGGCATGCAGAAAGAAATCAATCCTATCTTTGGAATAAATGAATGCGTCCTATTGACCTTCAGGCATCGTGGATTTGGGATATATCTTGCTGCTTTAGAGCTCTGACCTATACGTGCATTATATAGGACCTTTTTTTTTTTTTTTTTTACATGCTAATCACGGTCCAAATTCAACAGCTTGGGGAGGGACACTGTTGTGACCGGCTGGAGCGCTGCCCGCTGCCATGTGCACCGTGTCAATGCGGGGCTGGAGGCAGAGGAGGGCAGAGGACATTGTGAAGTGTTCAAAGGCCTTTTAGTTAAAGGGATTCGGTGAAGAAAGAAGAGCCGGCCCCGTGCAGCACAACTAGGGGGCTCGCGGCCTCAAGATCAAGGCCAGCAGAGGAAAGGAAGGGGCTGCGGCGTGTGCAGCTGGGGAGGGACAGCTCAGTTCAGGAACGTTGAGTAATGAGCTGAGGCCCCGCCAGAATCAAGAGGAAACAGGCGAGTCAGAGATTTTCTTCTGATGGATGATTACAGAGGTTCGGGGACATACTGGCTTTTAGGACAGGCTGCCGGATGTCACTGCGATCCGTTCGGTGCGAGGCCTCTGGCGAGCAAGGGACCCCAATTATAAGTGTTCCTGTGGGAAAATATAGTCTGCATCATGAAGATCTTCTTTACAGCCTCTTTGGCAGGGACGTGTTGGGCTGGAAAGCAGGGCTGTCTGCGTCTGCATCTCAACAGAGTCCTGGATGCTACAACAAAGGCCAGCTTTCACCAAACACTTTGAGAATTCATGTTGGAGAATTAATGTTGGAGGGCAGGACAGGGACAGTGGAGAGGCTGCAGGTGCAGGTGGAAGCGGGACCTCCCCAGGGGTGGGGGCAGGGAGGGCTTTCTGTTCCGGGAGCAGACCTTCGGAGCTCGGCGTCCAGAGGCTGTGCCATCATCCAGAGACCTCAGAACACTTGTCCTGGGGTAAACCAGGCCATGCGATGCTGCACTGGGACTCAGCCAGTGCCCTGGGCACTGAAGGTTTTGTCAGATCCTGGCCAATTTGGGGCATTCCAGTCCACAAAAGTCCCTGAGTCTGATTCCCTGGGTTAGAAAAGCAAAGCAGCATGAAAAGTTCCCCTATTCTAATCGACTACGAAGAAATTAAATGAAAAGAACACATTTAAATGTTAACAGCACACCCTTGATACTCACGTTCACTACTCAGGACTCTGCCAGGAATCTTCGGTTTGGAGCAGGACAAGCTCGACCTTCTGGCTGGCATGATGACGGTCCAGGAGTCCAGGGAAGGCCCTGACTCAGAAAGAAGAGAAGCAGTCAAGAAATCTTTCTGCTGTTTTAGGATGAGAAACTAGACTAAGATTTATCCCAAGGCATAGCCATATGTTTCGAGTCAACATTTAGGATTTTATTTTGAGGGAATGAAGTTGGGCATTGGCGTTCACCTTTTCCTGCATCCCTCATACTGACACTGAATAATGCAGCGTGTGGTTTCCACAATCGTGGGTAACAGGCTACTCCGTGTACATGCCTTTTAGCTAGAGACTGGCTGAGAAGCCCACATGGTGTGTGGTTCCTCCCGGCAATCTGCTTTAACCCGAGGTCAGGCAGTCCCTAGAGTGCAGGAAACAGGGGTCCTGCGTCCCCTCCTCCACCCCATCCCTTTGCTGGGATCTGGGTAGCCTGTGCATCTGGGCACCTGGGAACACAGGCTTGCAGGGAATTTCTAAGAGGTGGGAGAGGGACGTAAGCTTGAGATCAGAGGTGCAAGCTTTTCCTGGGCTCTCAAAAGAGTGGACAGGAGGGCAAGAGCTTGGGAAGGGCTGGGGATGGCTGCCTTCCCCTCTTTCTCTTCTCCCCGCAGGGCACAGGTAACCTGTTGCATCTCCTACTCCATCACACATTGTCATGGATGTGGCCTTATCCCATGCAGAGTTTCAGGATAGACTTTGGGGAGGCAGGGGCAGCAAGATGGACAACTGACTTTGTTCTAGCCTTGTACCCATCCCTGAGAGAGTGCGGCCAAGGCATTCTATAGGACAGAAAATAACAGAGGTCCCCACCTGTGTTCCCCTCCACCTCAGCAGAGGTCTGAAATGCCACCTAACAGACACTAGAAGCTCGTTTATCTTCTGGTTTCTTTACTGTGGAATCTACAGCTACAAGAGGGCGGAACCAAGGCTCGACCGACGAGATTCTGTAATGTTGAAGCTGCCTCTGGCTGGCTGTGTGACATTTGGGAAGCCCATTTCCTTCTCTGGTTCTCAAGCTTCTTTGATATCAAAGGAGGACAGCTGATTCTTTGGTCTATTTCAATGACACTCTGCTAATTTAAAAAAAAAAAAAAAAAAGGACCAGAGCGGGGCTTTTCTCCCCCTTTCCACTAGATGGCACTGTGCCTCCAATTGCTGTTGCAGGACCTGGCTCAGTCTGGTGGATATTAATCTATTTGCTCCGTAGTTTCACCCTGGGAGCCCTGTGAAAGCAAGGGTGGTACTGCTCTGCCAGGACCAGGCAAAGATGGTGCAATTGGGCTTTGCAGGTTGAATCAGGACAGAACAGGAACTGGTCCGGAGCTTGTATTTCAAAAAGCAACTTGGTTTTAAAGGGATAACGTTCTGGTGAGGGTTGGACAGGCTAGGCAGGTCTTAGCCTCTGATTCCCACAATGTCACCCTTGTTTCCACATGTATTTGCTGTTTTTGCCAGGACAGAGTCCCAGAGGATTCTGGTGCAGGCTCTGTGCTGGACCTCCCTTTAAGGCTCTGCCTTCTAGAATGTCAGCCTCGCAGCTCAAAGACTCTGCTTAAAAAGAACCTTAGGGTGTGTCCCCTCTGAGCTGAGAGTGTCCTGGTCCCCTTCCTGCATGTCTGTTCGAGTCAAAAATAAGACTGACATTCTTTCAACTATAAACTTGCTTTTTATTTTTTTTTAAGAGATGTCAAATAGCTAATTCAACAAATGTTCCAGGACAGCCACATTTTAAAATGTAGCCAGTAAGTCCTTTTTAGAGAATCTGAAACAATGCAGTATTGGATAAAATTACTTACAGTCTTTTGTAGGGGGAGGACAAAACCAGTGTCTAAAGCTATGTTAAATTTTGTTCAGGTATGTGGGCAAATATTATGAGATAAAGGACAAATAGAAACATAGTTTTGTGTACAACATTTGTGCCTTAGTGGGAGAATTTTTCTTTCTTATTAAAGTTAGAGCGTTCTTAGTTTTGTTCTGATGTATTAAAAAAATGTCAATAGCAAATCCCTGATGATCAGGAGCTCCTGATCCCTAAAAAGCTTCCTGCATTTCCCTAAAAATGTGTTTTGATTTTATAAAACCCATTTTCAAGCCCTCTGCCCAAAGGTCAGAATTTCCATCAAGAGTGACTGTTCTTGAGTTGTATTTAAAGATTCCCTTTCTGAACCTCACTATTAATGATTTTCCCATTGATTTTTAAAAGATGCAATGTTTGGGATATAACAGAATAATTATTGGTTCTTCTCAAGTTGAAGGCCATATTACATAGGAAATCCATTTCATAAAATATTAATTCATAATCTTACCACTAAAAAATATGTTCTTTCCCCGTGTGTATTCCCACCTGGATGCTGGCCATATACCTGGATAATTCGGTGTAGTTGCAGGCATAGAAATCATGCTATTTTGCAGAATTCTTCCTTCAAGAAACTGGTCGATATTTTTCCAATATCGGGCTCACATAGTTTCCAATGCCAAAATTGTCAATACCTGATCCGAAGAATGATACTCAGCCTAAGCTAAAAGGATACTGGGAAATCACGTTACCAAACGCGACCCATTTAGTTCTTAGAAATAGTAACATCTCCAGGTTCTGATTAGTCTCAAAGGGCAAGGAGGCACCCACAGACATGATTCAGCGATCCTTACCCCGATCCTCAGAGTTAATTGGCCCCCGCCTCTGCATGTCTCCCCCCCCCTCCCCGTGTCTCTGTGGAGCACATTTGAAGTTCAGTCTCACTTAGCTTATTGTTTACCCCTGTGTGTGGTTGGCACTGTGGCGGTGTCTCCTTACCTTCCTCTCCTGGCCCATTGCCTAGCGCAGGGATTAAACTCAGAGAGTGAGCGATTCCCAGGAGGGCGCACCTTCCTTTGTCAGAGACGGTGAGCTGCAAGCCATGGCAGAAACTGGGCTTCTGAAAGAAGGTGAGAAATAAGAAGGAGCCATCTCCCAGGGCCCAGAATTAGGGAAGAATTAGAAATATTTCTCAATTACCAAGAGTCTGCCTTCCGTCTCGCACCGCAGGGAGGAATGACCACCTGCCGTAACCACACAGGTTTACGCACACCATTCACTGCCCCAGTCCTTCTATAATCTCAATAATATCTTTTAGTGGTCTATGCAAATCTAGAGAATTCCAAACCGTCCCTCTTCTCGGGGCAGGGCTTCCTGCTCACTGTACACCAGGCTCTCTCCAGCTGCTGGGGCTTCCTGATAATGGGCAGGAGTGCCATCAATTAACAAAGGGCAGGAATGAGACAGGGGAGTCACTTCAACATCAAATATACTTCTGGCAGCAAAAGGGATTCAGACATCACTTTGCAACACAGTATTTTTGTTGTAACTACCTACAGGACAAGTCAAGACCAGCCCTGATGTTTAGTTAAAACAAATACAAGTAAACTACTGTTGTGTCCTTAAATTTTGCTCAGAGCAGCCTTGCAGATTCCAGTAATGAGACATGGCAGGCCAGTAATTAAAATGTAAACTTTGCTTTCATGCCCTTGCAGGGTAAGAATGGGCACAGCTTGCTAAAATACTTCCATACAATGGTAATTACTTGATACTTCTCTGCAAGGTTCTATTAAAGCATTCCCTGCAACCCCAGATGCCAGGATGAAAGAGATACCTTTTAATAAAGCTCTATCCCGTCGTCATCTATTTATAACCTGCCTTGACTCAGAAAGGATTTGAGGTAGCCCACAGTAGTCCTGACAGAAGTCGCTACCATCTGTGATTCACTATCACATGTCAGACGCTGTGTTTTATTGACATTGCCTATAATCGTACAGAAATCCCCCCTCCCCTCCAAGAGAAATATTATTAGGGAGATAATCAGTGCGGAGGTTCAGCACTCAAGGTCCTGAAGTCAGACTCTGGCTTTAAGTCCTGGCTCCATCCCTCACCAGCTGGGATGCTCTGGTTGCCTTGACCTCTCTGTGGCTCAGTTTCTCATCCGTATAATAGAGGTATTAGCGATTACTTCGTAAGATTGAGGATCGAATGGGGTGAACAGGTGAAGCATTTACAACGTCGCCCGGTCCACAGGAGCGGTTCTGTTGAGGGCAGGCAAGCAGCAGAGACACCTGGCACTCACTCAGAAGTCCATGTGTCCGAAACGGCCAATCCCCCAGCAGTTAAGCAAAGCCCTGAGACCCAGTCTGAGTTAATAAAATATGAGTGGAAGTGACATGTGTCCAGAAACCAGTCCGCGACTTTTTAGCTCTCTTCTCTGACCCGGTGACCCTGGAAACCACATATTGAGATGGTGGATGGAGGACACCTGCTTCCCAGAGTCACCAGATGGAGAAGTGCCCAGATGATGCACAGATCTTGCAAGAAGGTAGAAGAAAATCCACGTTTGCCTCATTAAGCCACGGGGATTTCCAGATTTCCTTGTTACTGCCGCAAAGCATACCCCCTCCTGACTCACGTAGTTACTGCTGTTCCCATTACCTTCTTTTTGTTCTCCGAAGAAACTCAGAGGTTCTCAGGGAGAACCTCCATTCAAAACCAGGTGTTTACTGAACTCCCACAGCAGCACGATTGCACTAACGTTTGCCCTCTCTGGAGTCCCAAACTGGTGAGTGCTATGGGAGAAAGTCCATCCTCAGGTCAGCACGGATTGAAATGTCAGCGATGGTAACTGTCGGGAATGTGTGTATTTGCCTCCTCCAAATTTGTGCCAGATCACCCTTAAAGACTCTATCTGGGAACTGGGAGGGAGAATGGCTTCAGATTCTTTTATACCCTGACTCCTGAAGTTGAAAGTTATCAGAGATGGGCCGGTGTGCTAGAGACACCAGTGACGGAGAAATCTGGGAGACTGGGACAGCAGGGGTGGGGGAGGAGGAGCTCAGGTCATCTGACTATCACAAGAGGACCAGAAGAGTGCCAGACGCTTGGACCTGGTTCAAATTCAGCCAGCAAGAATTAGGGCCACTTTCTCCAGCTGCCAAGAGCCTTCCTTCTACACCACCTCCAATTTAATCCTGAATCATTCAGTGTCCCTCCTTTCTCTCTCTCCCTCCTTCCCTCTCTCTCTCTCTTTTTTTTAATTTAGACAGCAAGTGGGGGGAGGGGCAGAGGGAGAGGGAGAGCAAGAGAATCCCAAGCAGACTCCATGCCCAGCACAGAGCCCAATGAGGGGTTCGATCTTAACGACCTGAGATCATGACCTGAGCCGACACCGAGAGAGTTGGATGCTTAACCAACTGAGCCACCCAGATGCCCCACCCCTTTCTCTTTTAAAGGGCTTCAGCAGGAATAACATTATATATGAGACCAAAAGCTCTAGAACATTCTCCATGCCAAGGAAGAAGGCGTGGGAATTAGCTTTCCAAACACTAGGCAAGCTCACTCTTCAATCTCTGTCTCCTCTTTTCGAGGTAGGGGACCACAGGCTATTTCTAGGTCTCCTGCTGATCCTGACCACCTATGCATCTGTGAACAAGGAGCAGTGGCCATACGTCCTCACACAGGGTCCAATCTAGCAGCTTAAAAACATCTGTAGAAGCAAGCAAAATGCAGTCTTCATTTTTCACCTGCTTTTTTTTTTTTTTTTTTAATGCACAAAATCATTACAACTCCTGTTGCCTACCATACAGGATGGTATGAAAATGAGAGCTCAGGTGCTATAAAACCCTGAAAAGCCTCCCAAGAAATGTTATGTAAATGCTAAACATTAATACCCAACAGCTATCCCTTGCTACCAATTTCTAATTTAAAAATTCTACTGCTATCACCTCCATGAAGCTATGAGATTAGATCCTAATCTTTCTTAAATAACATTTAACAATAACAATAATGAAATCTACAATAACAATAACAATGAAATTTACATTGAAGTTTTTAATGTGTATTATGAAAAGTTAAAAAATATGGGATGTATGAACAATAAAATAAAAACCACAGTTCCACTGAAATGCACAACTTGGGGCAACTTTGTATATTTACAAAGATAAAGATTTTGTATCTTTACAAAATCTTTGTATCCTTAGTGAGGTCAAGACCAGAACCAACATACAATTTTATGTTCTTTGGCATACATCATGAACATTTCCCCATGTCTCCTAAGAAAATCTTCCCTTGAGTACAACTTTCAGTGGCTCTGTGAAACTCCATCTTCTGGTATGTTCCAAACCCCTTAACCAGGACTTTGTTGCCAGACATTTTAGGTGTCTGAGATGAATCTCTTAAGCTTCTTTGGTGTTCCTAATGTTCTTTGGGCATACACTCACATGCAGCTAAGTTGTACTTAAACAGCTTCCAGCAAATACTCAATACTGGAAAAAAAAAAAAGTAAACAGAATCCCATCATTGTATTTGACGTCACTCAAGTAGCAGAGCTCCTTCAGGAAAGGTTTATGAATAGAAAAGCTTTGTCTTCCAGCATAAAGATGCAAAGAAAGAGTAACATTTCGGGCTGCTTTTAAACTAGGGTTAAGATACTGTTATATGGTACCTCTTAACCAGAGACCTATTAAATCAAGATCAGACATTTGTTTAAAAAGTGTAATATTTCCATGCAAGGGGAAGAATCTGGCCACCCACATCTTCCTTGTAATCCATCAGCCTCTCTCAAAAGCACAGATTGCCTGCAGACATTAGCTGACAGACATAGAGAGCTTTGAAAGGATAACCTTTGTGTGTCCTCCATCTGAAAGCAGAGCTCTGGGGAGCTCCACGCTCCCCTAAACAGTTGCCAAGGATACTCCGAGTAGCTCCAGAATCAACACCCAATTAGTCCAAGTGTCCCCATTGGTTAAACACTTTTTCTTTTTCTTTTGACAGATTAATTCACATTTTTCAAACACAAAACAGGCCAGATTCATAAAGCGATTTGGGTTTCATTCTCTGTATGCAGAGAATTCAGCTGCAAGCAACTATTTTTCATGCAAGGATCTCTCTTTAACAGAGGCCTATCCCATCGATAAGGATCCAAAGAGTGTCATTAACAACAATAATTCAGAACAGCAAACCACGGTTGCGTCAGGCGGTGCTCACTTCCATGCACACGGTGGGGAGACGGATCCATCATAACCATTTGGGATGCGCCACTGGGATGACAGCGAGTGAAATGAATGATTTCCCCTTGGGGAAAAAAAATCTGGTTTTTGAACAATAAGTGTTTCTTAGGTGACTGCATAGGCCAGACACGTTACCGGGGGCTTTCTGTATATTTTTGCCCATTTCCACCACTAGTCTGCCGCAGGGAGGGGCTCCCAGGTCCAATGTGCAGAGGAGGAAACCGAGTCACCCAGAGGTTAAGGGACAGATCTCTCCTGTGGGTAGTAAGTCTAGAGCTTAAATGCGGGATCGTGTCCGGAGCCCTTGCTCTTTCCTTCATTCTGCCTCCTTCGACTTCCTCAACCGGATCGGTAGGCTGGCGGTAATCCTTGGCTGAATGCCAGGGAGGCAGAATGGTTGAAGAAGGGGAGATCCGAAGGGAGACAAGCACCTGACCCAGGTCCACGGTAAGTGGGAGAGAGAAGTGAGCAGCCAGCTTCCCGGCGCCGTCCTCCTGTGCCTTCTAAATTGAGGGTCACATCACGGCAGCCACAGACGGTGAACGAGAAGTGTTTACAGCTTCTCTGCTCAAGGATGGCTCTTGAGAACTTTTTTACCTAGTCGTCAAAAAAATAAAAAAAAAAGAACCATTACTCAAGTCTCCAAGGGAGGGAGGCCAATTCTGCCTCCCCCGCGAGGAATTCCCTAACCCCGTCCACCCAGAGAAAGCGCCGCAGAGCCTTTATATTGGAACCATCCTTGGGCCAAATCCTGGAAAAGGAAATGAAAAGAAAACAAAAAAGCATTTCCACGAGAAAATGTGAGAAGTGGGCTCTTTCTTGAAGGTAAGAATTCAAAGGGATGGGGAATCCGTGAAGGAGCCGGAGCCGTGACAGGTGGTGAGGACAAGCCGGAGACGCAGTCCCACTTCTGCTCGGGAAAAAGGAGTCCAGAGAAAGTCACTTGTCGCCGTGGGCCTGGTGGGTGAAACGGAGAGAATGCCATTTAAACCAGCAAGAGCCACCTACGGCTCGCAGACCAGGGGGTTCTCGCTCCAACATTTCCATATTTATCCAGCGCTGGTAACTCCAGAGCCCTGAAGGAAGGATCCTACGAAAATTGGGCTTGAAACCAGGACTCGGGATTCCAGAAATCACGCTTGCCAGCAAAGAGTTGAAGCTTATTCTCACCTTTAGGTAAAAGAAGGAAAGACCGTAGCAGATCGGAGGGCCCTTCCAAGTTTAATTCAATGTAATTTAATCCAATTGGGCTAACACTGATTCAACACCCACACTGTGCCAGGCATTATCCTGGCTTTGAGATGTAAAGACTTGGTCCCTGTCCTGGAAAAACAAAGTCTGGTGGAAGAGGAGGAGGGTGTGTAAATAAATAACCTCAGGGAGGAGCCCCAAGCAGGGGTGGGGGTGGGGCACGATCAGTTCTGAATCATGGGCTCGAGGAAGGTTCACAAAGCCAGTGATATGGAAGCTGAGTTTTGAAAGATTATGCGACAGGGGTTGATGGGAATAGTGGGTGTAGCGTCTGGTAAGGGGCTCCCCAATGCTTTCAACCCGGAGCAAGGCAAGAGAAGTCAGATTCTATAAGCTCCCTCCATGCAAAGGAGCCAGACCTTTGGTTGGCTCAAGTGGGCATCCTTTAGGGCAGAGCTCTACTGATGCCCTTCCTCAGAGCCTGGGATTCAGAGGTGGGCGGTGGGGCTGGCAAGAGCAAGGCAGGGAGAGCAGGACCCCAAGCCCAGCCTCCACCTTTCCAGGTGACATCTACAGAAAGTTTCGGTCTCAGGGGACTTCTGTTGCTTAAATGCCTTTGCAAACCACTGCTCTCGGGCCTGGAGTGGTGATCTGTTCATGGTGCTCTCCTCCCAGAAAGCCTTGAATACAAAACCCCAGTCCCCCGAAAGGTCCTTCCTGATTCCTCTTCTCCTCTCTGAGAACTCCTTCTTAGTTGCCTTGGCTGATTCCATAGTCCTCCTCTGCTCAGAGACCATTAAATGTTGGAATTCCTCTGGATTTGAGTTTCCTCTCAAAGGAAGGGATTTCTTCCCCCTGCAAGGGGATTTTGGGGAACTCCGCAGATCACGGACCCCTGTCGGCCCATCGATGGCTCGGTCATCTCCAGCTCATCCAAGCTTCAGACCGTCCAATCCCACTGCCCTCTTTGACATAACCACTGGAGACCCCCAACCAAACATGGCCAAGACTGGATTTATGATCGTCCCACCCCCACCCCAGGTCTACTCTCTCCCCATCTCCCTAAACTCAGCAAAAGGTCCCACGGTAAAGCTGGTGTTCAAGTCATACTCTAAGGAACCCTTCTGGCTACTTCCTCTTCCTCATCCCCACATGCAATCAACCAGCAACTCTTGCCCCTTCCTTCTTCAAAAGGCCTCTCAAGCCGACATATCTGTACCCTTCCCCCTTACCAGCGTCCCAGCCCGGGCCACTTAGACCACGGATCCCCCCCACTTCCCATCTGGACTCCTCTGATCAGTCCCCCACACAGCTGCTGGGATATTTTGAGCACACAGTCTGATCCAAAGAATCCCCTGCTTAACAGCTGTTAATGCCTTCCTCGCAGCCCCTTACAGTCCAAAATCCTTCCTGTGGCTTAAAAGGCTATGCATGACTGGGCAAAACCCCGGCCTCAGCTCACGGAATCCTACCCTGGGGTTTTTTCTTAGTTCCCAGAACCAAAACTGCTCGCCTCCCTTCACAGGGGCTATTCCTACAAGGGGGATGGTTCTGGCCCCACTGCCAAGCCCATGGCGCCCTTGACCTTCAGTTTTGAGCTGCAGCTTTATTCCGCAGGGCAGTCTGCGGCGTCTGTGCAGGACCTGCCTATGGCGCTCGGGATTGGTCTTTGGCAGCACTGCGCACATTTAATTTATCTACAATCATTTGCTTATGGTCTGTCTTGTTTTGTTCCGCTGCTCCATAACCTGAGCTCAGCAGAGCACCTGACACACAATGAATGCTCAGTATGTATTTAAAAAAATATATATTTTATTAAACCGCTTTGCATCGCTCTCTTCTTCGGGGCAAGCACGTACCGCCCTCCGATGCTCGCCTTCTTGGCGCCTCCTCTCCTGGGTCCCCATCTCCTGGTGTTTCCGGTCATCAGGATCACCTTGGGGTTCGCAGGCCTGGCCTCACTGCAACCCTCACACGTTCTGGAGATGTCTGCAGTCTAGAAAGCAATCTTATTTTCTACTGAGTAATGCCTGCCATGTGAGATTTCACCTGCTATTGCTATTTCTACAAAATTCATCACGAAAATTCTGTGTGGACTCGGGTCTCCAGGTTAGCAGGAGAAGAAGAAGGAAGGGGGGGGGGGGGGGGGGGGGGGGGAAAGGGGAGGAGGGGAAGAGGAGGGGAGGAGGAGGAGGGGAAGGAAGAGAAATATTATTTAAAAGCTTTCTTTGGTTTCAATGCTCGCTGCCACTTTTTCGGGTAGCTACGTGTGTATAGGCTATGTCAGCAGTCAGGAGCAGGGACAGGTAGACAGGGTGGTCCTCTTGGAAGTGTGGGATTTAGAGCTTCAGGCACACAGAAAGAAGAAACCTTGCTTTCTACAGTCCCATTGCACGCCCCCTCTGCAGCGCAGCCTCTGGCCAGCCCTGGCAACGTGACCAGGAGACAAGCAGCGGCAACTGGGGCTGACTGGTTCCACGCAGCCTGGCTCAAAGCAATTAAAAAGAGAATGTCATCTCCTGTGGAGGCTGCAAACAAAAGGCAAGGGATGTTTTTTCCCTTTTTTAATTGATCTGAGCTGTCAACTACTTCATTAGCAACCCGATTAGGTTCTAATTAGCATCCTAATTAAGTGCGTTTAAATCAGAACCTGAGAGGGGTGTGAACTGAAAAGCGAAGGTTGGGGGGCAGGTTGGACAAGACACTTGCAAGAAATGCAAACGGCTTTCTTAACCTGAGGCCGTGGCACACACTCTGTTCCTGCCAGTGGATTTCCAGAGAGAGGGAGCGAATGGCTCAGCCCCATGCTTAGGAAGTCCGGGACGATAAAGCACAAAGGATGGCTTGGTTAAGAATAACACGGGGACACCTAATTGGAAAATATTCCACCTGCAGGAATGAAGGCAGAAAACAAAATTGATGCTTGTAGCTCAGTTTGTCCACACGTGTTCTCCTGGATGACTTTCTCTGACCTTATGAAACCACTGGACTTCAGAAGGACCAAGAAGGACCTTGGAAAGAGGTCTCAAACCTAAGATTCATGCAAAACCCCGTGCCATGCCTTGCAACAGTCTATTTTAAAAGTACTTCACTTTGAGCTGTTGGCCGGGGGTGGGGGGGTTGTGGGGTGGAGAGGTGCTCAACAGCTAATGTGTTCCTTTCAGCCACCAATCTGAAGTGTCCTGGTCACGCTCCGAACAGACTGTGGGATGGAAGGCGGCTCAGCGCCCGGTGGACGTCCAACATAAAGACTGGGGAATTATAGTTTTCAAAACCACAAGCACCAAATTTCAACCGCTAAGTTTGGAAAAAGAAAAAAAAAAAATCAAGCACAGAGGAAAGAAAACATCTTTATTTATTTCCTAAATTCTTTCTTTCAAAATAATTTTGCTTTCTCTTCCTGTGTTGGCGGTAGTGGTAAAAGGACATCAAAGAAGGGATTTGGTAAGGCTCTTCACAGAAGCAAGAATTTTCCACACACGTGTCAGCTGGAAAAAAAAATAAAAAACCAACCTGAAATTAGGTTAGTCACTGTTGTATTGGTCTTACTGGGGAGATGGTATTTCAGATTGCTCTGAAGGAACTGCTCCGAAACTTGTCAGTTGAAAAAGGGATTATAGGCAAGAAGGGGAAGGGGCATACACGCTTGTGAGAAGTCCTAAGATTGGCTGTCTCAAGGTATAATGCATTTGACTGTAAAAATTGAGGCTGATTTCCACATTGACACGTAAAATGCCCTTAGTGATCTCCATGCACCATATCTCCATCATATCGGATCGTTCAAAAACATCGCCCGCCTATGCCCCCACTTCACTGTTTTCCTGTCCCTCATTTTGGGTCTCTTCCACTTGAGATGGTCCCAGGGGCCACCGCCGGTTACCTCCTGCAGTTGTAGGCACACTCAGTGTGGCGGCTGGCTGGTGCGGGGAGTGAAGATATTATAATCGCCACTCCGCCTCCAGAATTTTCTAAGCTCCGAAAGTAGGTTCGATCCATCTGGCTACACCACTGGAACCATAGATAGTGTGAGAAGGTACAGAATTAAAGCCCTCCAAAGCCTTGTGTGAGTTCAGGAGAGGGTCCAGGGTCGGCGGAGTGGGAAGCGGAGAGGTAGGCATCCGTCCCAAAACTGTCCTTGGTTGGCATTGTCAACAAATCTAGATCAGTACGTAGGAATGTCTTGTTTGGTCATGTCCGTTGCAGCACTGCCCCTCCATGTCACAAGGGTGGTGAGAAAACTGAAGTTGCCTAAAGAGCATCTTGAAGTTACGATGACGTCACAGAGCCCTGTTTAGTGCCCTGTCAGCCCTGCCAGCGGGTGGAGTGTGCGGGCCACCCCTGCTGCCGTGGCCTAACGGAGAGTCTTTCCTTGTTCTGAGTCCCTGTTTCCAACCCCCTCCTTAAAAAGGTTTTCTGGCAGGACGCCTGGGTGGCTCAGTTGTTTAAGCGACTGCCTTTGGCTCAGGACATGATCCCAGTGTCCTGGGATCGAGTCCCGCATCAGGCTCCTCGGTTGGCAGGGAGTCTGCTTCTTCCTCTGCCTCTGCCTGCCTCTCTGTCTGCCTGTGCTTGCTCTCTCTCTCTCTCCCTCTATCCCTAACAAATAAATAAATAAAATCTTTAAAAAAAAAAAAAAAAAGGTTTTCTGGCTATTGACTAAGAAGATATCCTTGAGCATGCAGATATGAGTTCCTGTCTCCTCTCTTCCTTCCCTTTTACGGTTCAGTCCCTCTCTTCCTCTTCTCCTCCTAGAAACACACTCTTTAACTTCTGAAGTCAGAAAATATATTTTCATCGATTTAACGGAGATCAATTGAACCCGAAACATGAGACCATCAGTACAATTCCTTGCCTATGATTTTCATGGGCTTTTCTGGAAGTCTCGGAATTCCTGTGTAAACAATGGAGATTCGGGGTGCTTACCGCAACAGTCTAAAAATGAAGCCCTGAGAATAATGGTTCATTGTCCTCATTATTCTAGGATTTTTGCAGAATCTTTTTATTCCCATCTCTTGTCATAGAGCATCAAACAGTAGTTACCTCTCTCTCTGCCTCCTCCTGCCTCCCTGCATTATCAGCCTTGACAATAGCCCCTGTTACAAGATGAGAGGGTGCCCTTACTCAAGGACGTAAGTTGAAAACAAAATCACTAACACAATTCACAAGCTTTGACAGACTGACTTTCGGAGCCCAAATGCGAGATGCTCTGGTTTATTCCTGCAAATGACGGGTCTGCCCGTCCTCCCTAAAAGCTGTAGCATTAAAAATAATAATAATAATAATAATAAAAATAAAATACACGCAGCCGACTGGAGGGCTATTCACAGCCCCGGAGGGTTTATGGGCCACTTTCAACGCAGTGGGAGACACTGGAGAGAAAGAACAGGGGAAAGGAGGAACGAGGGAGCAAGAAAAGGGCCAGAATCGGAAGAACACCCCGAATTTAGAGGGCAGGAAGAGGGAGAGGGGCCAGCAAAGGAGACCAAGAGCTAATGGGGAGAGAAGCAGGTGAACCACAGAGGTGATTTCAAGGAGACGGAGGAATTGGAGAAAATGAGGGCGCTTTTGACAGCATTTACTAGTGGGGATACCCAGCATTTCCTGCCATTGCTGGACTCTCTTCTCATGCATCTGCTACCTGGCTTACCAACGCGGATGAGCTTGAGGATGCTACTATGCTCCTATTATGGATAATGAACCTGGGGTCGTGGGCAGACTAGTCAGTCTGCAAGAGCCCCCCACGGTGGGTGGCAGACAGTCAGATTCTGGTCTAGACCACATGGCTCACCAGTCATTCTCTGTCTCCTGTTAGCAAGATGCAGGCTTATACCCCGGATGCTGGGGCACAAGAGGGTGGACATTTCTGCTGAGTGCATCTCTGCTGACAGCTGATTCCCTGGGAAGCAGATCCAGAAACAGAGATTTGTACAAGATGGTTTACTGGAGCAGAAGCCCCAGAGCACACCTGGGGAAGACGGAAGGCTACTACATAAAGGTTTCCTCCCCGGTTTCGTAGAAACCCAATACTCCATCCAGAAGGAACAAAGTGAAGCTACCAGGGCTGCCATGAATTCACACAGGATACACTCGCTCCAGCCCCTTTGGGAAACACCAGGTCTTGGCCACACAACCTTATCCTCTGGAGGTTTGCATCTCCGAAAACAACTACTTCCTCGCTGTCTGTGTCTCTTCCTGCCTTGTCAGGCAGAACCCAGAAAAGGGGGCTGGAGGCCCTGGGAGTTCCTAGAGTCAACCCACTGTGACATTCCCAAGCTCAGGAAAGCTGGTCAGACACACGACCAGAAAGAGAGAGAAGAGACCACCCAGGAGAGAATAGTGACCTCAGCAAATGTCAGACGCCGTGATGTTTTCTCTGGTGGGAATGGCAACAGGCAGAAAGCCCAAGGGTTTCTTAATGAAAAAACAAACAAACAAACAAAAACAAAAAAATCCTGTCCAGGCTGTAATCTTCGATTTGTTGGAGACTATAAATAAGCACAGAGGGTAAAGGCACCCCTAATCCGTAAGAGACACTATATTCCCTAGCCAGAGATGCAAGGAATTCTACCCTTGTCCTCAAGATTAGATGTATTTTCGGGAGGGCGGGGCTGGGAGGGGGAAAGAGGATTTAGGGAAGCAGACAGGGCCTGTCTGGGGAGGAGGAGGGACAAGAGAAAGCTATTATTCGGTGAGCGTTCAGTATGGTGCTAGATACTCAAGCTTTAGCTCATTTCATCTTCGATAGAGCCCTGAGAGAGGGTATTGGTATTATCCCTGATTTTCAGATTAAGAAACCGAGAGACAAAAAGGCTAACATTTTCCCATGTTCACTGGATTTGGACTGAGGTTTCTCCGCTTCCCACCACCATTATGGTGCCTCCAGTCAATGACCTTAGCGTGCCTAGAACAGCCTCAGGTCTCGCCACTTTCTTGCCTCCCCCATGTCCCACTGCAGTCCCACTGCCCCCAGCAGGAGGTGGTGGAGTCCACTCCCACAGCTCAGGGTCCAGTGGCATGTGGCTGCCAACTCCATGGATTCCCCTCCTGCCCAAGTCCAGCCACCTCCCCAGGGGTGTCAGGGTTCCCCCAGCTGCTAAGGTCCTCAGCAAGTCAGTGAGCTCCATGACCATGAGCCTGGAATGGAAAATTCCAGCGAGCACTCTGGCACCCCCGAGTGGACCCTGTCCTCAAACTTGTGGAAGTCTGACACATTGCTCTCCTGTGTTGTTGACAAAAGACCTTGGTTCTAACTCTACCCTGGATCATTTATTAGATGCACGATCTTGGGTAAATGACGTGACCTCTCTGAGCTTCTGCCACCATCATCGGTAGCCGGGGAGAAGGATACTTCCCCTGCAAGCCTTACACACAGCAGTGCGTCCCTCAGCAGGAGACAGAGACACTGCAGTGGCCAGCTGCATCCTGGCAGGGCATCGAAGAACACGTGAGAATGTTCCTCTCTCCCAGTCATTCCAGCTGAGAGCAGAGAACCCACCTGTTGGGCTCCAGGATATCTTCATGGCTTCTCTGAGACCTGCTAATCTCCCTTTTGAACAGAGAGGAGACCTTGCATCAAGAGCATCATCTGGCTGGACCTTGACAATACTGCTTTGGTTTTTTTGTTTGTTTGTTTGTTTGTTTTGTTTTGTTTTTGTATTTAAGTTCCTGGCCACCTTCTATTTATGATAAATGATGCTGGCTATCTATTTGCCATGGTGGCAACAACTTTTTTTTTTTTTTAATTTGCTTACTTAGGTGATAATGTGAATCAATTTTAAGGACAGTTGAATAAGACAATGGTATAGGTGATATACAGAAAATGGTAAAAATCATGAAGACAGAACACAAATGACTGAGTTTTGGAGAACACTGTTGAAGAGAATAGAGGATGCTGCCAATTTCCTAGCATACGTCTCCCACCCTGTATGGTGGGTACTCAATAGATACTAGCTATCATACTGTAATTTTTAAAATTATTATTAGCCTTGGTTTTAATTGCACAGCTCACTGCCAAAGTATCCAGGAGCCCCAGTTGCTTTTTTGCAGTACTCTGGTAGGGACACTGCAGCCTTTCTAATAAAGGAGGAGAGGGAGAAGGGGCAACAGCTTACAAAGATCCGGATACATAGCTCTTCTATCACTTGCTAGGTGTACAACCTTATTTAAGTCAAGCACCATGGCCAAGTTCAAACTCTCCATGATAGTAGCTACCCCTTCTAAGCCTTTATTACACACCAGGGCACTGGCTTTCCATCAACCATCCTGCTTAAATCTCACAGCATTCCTATGGAGGGGGGATGGCTATGTTCATTTTTCAGATAGGGAAATGAAGCTCAGAGAGGTCCCTTGAGGTCCCACAGCTTGTGAGTGGCAATGCCAGCGTTCAGACCCAGGTCTTTCAAACTCGACGCCCACCCCCGGAGTTGGTACAGAGATTAAAAGATGTCACAGGGAGGATGTGACTTCGGCCTGACAGACATTTGACAAACAGCTACACCTCAACCCATTTAGAACTGGGTTAGATCCTGGCCCAGGCGTCAAAAGGATGTTATTTTCTCAAACTGAGTTCAAGAGATGCACGGGAGGAAAACAGGAGGAAGCAGCTGCGGCTCAGGGAGAAGTCTGCCAGCATCCGAACATCCGGCTTCCAGCATCAGTAGCTGGGCTGGAACGTGTGCTTCCCTGGCGCTCTGCCTTGAAGAAAGACAGCTAATGAGGTTGAGCCAGGATGGGTGCACAGCACACAGCTGCTCCTGCCAACCACGTTCGCACTTGGGATGCTCAGGGCTGACGAAGAGAGCACTGCGGGGAGGAATTACCCCCATCCACTGCCGATCAGGGACCGACTCAGGAAATACAGACTGCACAGGGCCGGGGGCCAGGGCGGGGACTACGTAGGGTCAAAGCCCGGCTCCCCAAAGATCCAGGACAGGTGGAAACACGGTGGGATTAAGAAGGGGAGGTGATGCCATTCACCATTGTCTGCACTTAAGAAAGCACCTGCTGCAACAGAGAGGGGCGCTGCTTCCAGTGAAAGGCCAGGTTCGGCCTGCTGGTCCCATGAGTCAGGTGTCTGCACTGTATAATTCATGACATCGTTATTATATTCAATTTTCACAAAAACGAAGCTACGAAGGGAAGAAAGAATGGAGTTTATGGGGGGCTGTGCCCAACAAAAGTAGACAGGACCTTGAAATAGGTGTGGAAGGCCAGGAAGATGGGGCAGCAAGCTAAAGTTTCTTTCGGCCTCGCCAGGGAGAGAAGACAGGAGCCTCTTTTGCAAGAGCAGGAAAGGAAGGAGAATCAGCTGACGGCAGGCTGCATGTCAGAGAGACAGGGAAAAAGACACCTCCGCAGAAGCATTCAGGAAATGGCTCCATTAATTTTGAAGGGCATGAGCTGATAAATGTTGATTGTACTGGGGTGTGTGTGTTTGTGTGTATTGCAGATGAACCCAAAGGGGAGAGATAATGCTTCAGGGTCGCTGCCTGTCGTATTCTAGTACCTTGCATTTTGAAAAGGGTTAGGGGTGGCTGACTTAGTCCTTAAAATACCTGAGTGGGAGTCAACGGTTTTAAACACCATTATTTCAGATCTGACTCATTGTGGGCAACATTAATTTCCTATTTACAGAAGCCGCTTTCCAGCACATGATAGATCGTATTTATTCAATTTACCACCTACATACCTGTCAGATGCTCCTGATGTCCAGAGGCTTTACAAATGCTAGTCTTCCCCACACATTTGAAAAAGCTATGCTCTTTCAATTACAGTCTGAAAATGTTCGTCTCAATCACATTAAATTAATAGATGGGCCATGAATTGTTAAAAAGACTTAAGAGTCCCGGAGAGGGGGCGGGGGGAACCCTGCATCAAAGTAGGTCAATCCGTCAGATGGCAATCTTTCCACGAGAGCTTCCCACACCAGCCCATCCCCCTCTCAGCCAAGGTCGCCACAAAGCAATTCATCACCCTTGTTCACAAACATGTGTTTAATGCTCGCGTGGTTCTATGGAGTTTTCAGGAAGTTGAGAGCTCATGGACCTAGCCAGCTCTCAAAAGATGACATTGGAAGATGGAAAATGGTTTAGAAAATTTGCATCTGTTTCACATGGAAGACTGTGCAGTAGAAGAAATGCCTACAGGCAGAAAGTAAAAACACTTTATACGGATTCCTTTCGGCTCTCCTTAAGCTCCTCCTCCTTGAATGGGACGAGTATGGACTATAGCTTTTCTTGTCTAGCCAGTCCTTGTTAAAAACTTTGCCAGAGCTACATTACAGTTTGTACTAATGTGCCTCTTGGTACTATTACAAAATGAGGTGGTTTTTTTGTGGGTTTTTTTTTGTTTGTTTTTTTGGGTTTTTTTTGACAAGTGCACATTGAGAGGATATGAGATAAATTGAAGACACAGTTTATACATCTGCCACGGGCCTTGTGTCTTATTAAGAAGACATTTACGGTAGCCTGCTATCCAACCCCCACCTTTTATTCTTCTTTTATTGTTGTGATGTTATTTGTGCAATAAATAAAAATGATGAGAAAACTTAAAAAGAATCCGGTCTTTTTTTAACCCAACTTTTAACAAGACTTGTTTATTTGAAAAAGAGAGCGGGGGAGAGGAGCAGAGGGAGAGACTCTTAAACAGCCTCCCTGCTGAGTGGGGGAGCCCCTCCTCAGTGGGATCAGCCCCAAATCAAATGGGGTTTGATCCCTCCACCCTGAGATCATGACCTGAGCTGAAACCAAGAGTTGGATGCTTAACCAACTGAGCCATCCAGGCGCCCCAACCCAATTTTTATGACAACTCATCCAGAAAGAATGAAATCCCCATGAACCTAGACAGGTTAACAATCCTGTGAAATTCTCAACCTCTCCCTCCAAACATACTGCTGCAACAGCTTCCGAAAACGAAATGTGTCTTCTGTTTGAATGGCAGCGGGTGACCAATTTGTGGGTGAGGAGATCGGTGGGCTCCTAGGCACCTTGTCTGCCTCCCAGCTCCTTCCTCCCCTTCTGATTTATCGCCCTGGAGACAATCCAGCAGATCTATGGTGATCTCTGGCAAACAGAGAGTTGTAAGAGGCACTCAGATGGTTGCAAAGAACTGAGAGACAGAGATGCACGCTTGCAGGCCACCGCAGAAATCAAAGAATGGACCACCCCAGCAGGGCACTGCTCCCTGCTTCCTTCATTTCTGTATATCGCCAGACTGACCCTCTTTCCTGTCATGGACATTCACTGGTCTGGGGTCTAGTCTCCAAGTACTTCGCAACAATTCTCTTTTCATTTGGAAATTCACTCCGCCCGGGTTTCCTTCACTGTGGTTTGGCCGGGGACGACTCCACCCTGAACTGGGGAAGCAGGGCTATGAATTTGAATTATATGGGCCTCAGCCACCTGGCACATTGCTTTCCTCTGGTAACAAATACTGGACCTGCGGGGGCACCTGAACCAAACCAGGTTGTCCCAGTCATCCAGATTCAATTCCAGGATCGCTATTAGAGCCACCAGAAAAGTTGATGATCCCTTCTTCTTGGACTTCGGTCTGGAGTTGCTGCAACCATTCTATCACCATGAGGGGGAGCCTACCAGAGAAAGGAGCCTACTCAAAGGATGCTGAGGGCAGAAGGTTCAGAAAGAAACCAGTTATACTGTTTGGGCTTTTTGATTAGGCTATGCCTAAAGTAAGGTCTACTCCTGGACTTCCCAATTGATATAAGTGAATAAATTCCCTTTTATTTAAGCTTGTTTGGAAGGGGTTTCTCTCACTGGCAACTGAGAGTTGCAAGGGTTTGCCACTGATTTGCAAACGTTACCACTCATGCTCAAAAATATCAATGCTTTCCTACTGTCTACAGAACAAAGTTTATCAAAGTTTAACAAAGGACATCCACAAGATGGCCTTGACTTGCTTCCCAACCTGTATTTTGAATTGCTTCTTTATATGAAACTCTCCTTCTGTCAACTGGCACACTCTTTGTCACTCGAATATTCAAAGCCCACGGACACCTTTGAATCTTGTTTCCCCTCAGAAATAACTCAAGTCTCAGCCACCCGAGGCCCCAGTGAACTCTTCTGCCTCTGAATTCTCATCCCATTCATTGTTTTTGAGATTTTCTTTGATACCTGACATCTTGCTGTTCATTCTTACACCCATTATTTAAGGGGCTTCCGTGTATTCTAGGCACAGGGCTGGGTACTCAGGAGATGTGATGTCTGTTCCCAAGAAGCTTATGGACTAGTGGGCAAATCAGTAACCAAATATTGATGCAAAGAGTACTATATAATTACAATTAAGATGAATTGAACCCTCCCAAGAAAAGTCAGGGTTCCGCAAAAAGTATAATATCCAACTAGTGGAGGGCTGGGAAGATTTCCCTGAAAAAGTGAACATCAGTGCACAAAGAGAGCTCCGTGTGTCTGGAAGGAGGCAACTGGGTGAGGAGTGGTAGGAGATGCATCAGAGAAGTCAGTGGGGCAATGTGTATGGACTGTTAGGGGGCTGGGAATGACTCAGAAACTTAACCTACCAGCAAAGCCATTGGAGGATTGTCAGTGGGAAAGTGACCTGACCAGCTCTGTGCCAAAAAGAGGCGGCACATGGAAAACGGATTAGAGGGGATGGTTGAGAGGCAGTTGTTATGGTGGCACAGGAGACAGATGGCGGTTCAAATGTTGAGCTGGAGAGAATTGCATGGTCCAGTTACATTTTGAACGCAGAAACTGTATGATTTCATGATTTGTTGGATGTGGGCAGAGGGAGGAGGTACAGGAGCCTGGAAGGAAGATGGGGGACACTGGAGGCAGAACAGGGTTGGAGGAAAAGGAGGCTTGTTTCAGATGAGTTTAATTTGAAGTAGGTGCGGGGTAAGTGCATTTGTTAAGTAGTTACATACTTCAAGTTTAAAAGGAAGGTCTAGACTTCAGATATAAGTTTGGCTGTCTCCAGCATGTACTGTGTTTTCAAAGCCAGGGAGGTGGGCCAGCTCATCCAAGGAGACTGTTAAAGCTAAATGATGACTTGCGCCATTCCTCAGATCATCTCGACTTTCAGAGGTTTAGTTGTTGGGTTAGAGGCAACACACATAGGAGATGGAGACCTATAGCTTCTCAGACAGACTGAAACCTCCTGGGTACTGGAACCCAACCTCATCTATTTCTTTGAAGAGACAGTATTCTGAACTTAATATGTATTAAAGAAATAGTGTAGGTTACGCCAAATAGTGGAGTGGACAGAGAATCAGAAGACGTGTCCTCTAAAATGCTATGATTCTGGGTGAAAACCTCAATCCACACTCATAATTTAACTGTAAGTGACAGGCCTTCATTCATCCCACTAGTATTCAAAAGAGCCTATAGACACGAATGCTGGATAGGGCCCGGAAGAGGAAACATAAAGGGGAGGAGGGAAGGGGAAATTGAAAAGATGTTTCCCATCTTATTTCATTATCTGAGTCTCACTACATACCTATGAGGAACACTCCTGCAGAAGACAGCTTCACACGTGACAGCGGAACAAACTGAGGTTCGCGAACTTTTAGAAACCTAGCCACTAAGTAGCAGGACCAGAATTCAAACTCAGATCTGCTGATCTCCCAAACCTGTGCTTTTTCATCTACTGTAGAGTGTCCCTGACTCCCTGCTCAACAGCACACAACGTATATGAGAGTTAACTAATAGTGCCAAGTGGTCTACGGTTAAATGTCCAGGTACGAGCCATGGATGGTGAATGCTACTGTTTAAACAAAAAGAAGATCAGGATGATACAGACATAGTTCCCTGTGCCTTGAAATAACGGTAAGAGATCTTAAGGGCCAAGAATATGTGTCCGTGGGATAGGGCAGCAAAACCCAAAGCCACGATGCTAACAAGAAAAGCAAAATTAAGGCTCAGAAATTCTCCTGTTCTGTCACTCACCCAGCTCCTTTGAGAATATGTTCCCAGAAGCAGGGGAATGTCTGTGATGGTGGAGGGTTGAGCAGGAGCAGGTAAAGTACTTAAATTACTTTTTAGGACAAATAAGTGACTGGGAAAGCATGTAACTTTGGCTCTAAACAGCGTTCCCGGAAGACACAAGGCCAATCACGAGTAAAATGAAACAACCCACGGCTTTAATAAAATAATGGAGGTTTTCTGTGAAATCCCCATTTAATCCTAATTTAACTCGGTCCCCTACCACATTCTTTCCCCTCAACACTGTAAGCCTCTTGAGACCAGGGACCATATCATAGTCATTTCTTTATGTCTTGATGGCTTGTCACAACATCTTGTCCAACTTAGTCTTAGTATGAACATGTTTTAACGTACTAGAAAATAGATGTTCTATTATACGTCCACAAATGGAGCCCCGATGCTTGTGAACGAAAGGAGGAAGGAAAGGGGATGACAAGGGTGTTGATCCTATCCCTGGGCTTTTATCAACCCAAGGGCGAAGGAAGGCAGGAGCCAAGGGTTCCATTCCGACATCAACAATTTTCAACCTCCCAAACTCATCAGGAGATTGAAATCTATTCCGAACCTGCCAGAGAACTACTTAAGAGCAGTTACAAATCGCCAATTCACTTTAACCCCGGTGAAGGAGCCGTCAAGATACCCTGCAGGGCCAGGGCAATATGGTAGTCATCTGTCTGCACTGAGCCAATGCTACTCTCAGCTCTCCCAGTGACTCATTGGATCCATTTAGAAGACATCTGGCCGGGGAGAGCGGGGTGACCCGAGGCCAGGAAACAGTAAAGCTTGAACTCTTTCTTAATAAAAATGACTACAAACGCAAAAGCGAGTTCCTAAGAGCTCACATCTATAACACGCTTAAAAGCGTGCCAAGCGCTTTTGTTATCTCATCTGATTTCCCCACGACAGTCTTGTGAGTCAGCAGCACTTAGCACAGTGCCTGGTATTCTCCGAACCCACAGGACCAGGCACCCAGAGTCCTGTTCTTTTTTTTTTTTTTTCCCCCATTAAGATTCTATTTATTTATTTATTTATTTATTTATTTATTTATTTATTTATTATTTATTTGACAGAGATCACAAGTAGGCAGAGACAGGGAGGGGGGCACAGGCTCCCCGCTGAGCAGAGAGCCCCACGCGGGGCTCGATCTCACCACCCTGAGATCATGACCTGAGCCAAAGGCAGAGGCTTTAACCCACGAAGCCACCCAGGCGCCCCCACCCCCAGAGCGTCCCCTTCCACCGATGAGAAACCCCCGGCTCCGAGCAAAGAAAAAGGAAGCGAAGTTCTCGCCAGCGCTCCCAGGAGGGCAGGGTTCAGTCTGCCCATCTGCAGAATGGGCGCATGCACTGAGCCGATCCTCCCCCAGGTCGAGGCCATGGTGTCCTCGAGGTTTCACACACCACGTGCGGCACCGAGGGCCCTTCCGGGTTCCACATTTTTCAGAGCTGCCCAGAGTCCACCCGCTCCCACCCAGCTCCTCACTGTCGCCCTGCCCACCGCCACGTCTGCAGGTCGGCGGGGAAGGGGGAAGGCCGCCTGCTCTTCCCACAGCCGGACCCGCCCGCCACTCCCAGCCGGTGCGGGCTGCGCCTGCGCAGGAGGCGCCTCCATTTCCGCCCGGGTGGGAACCCAAGCCCTGTACTTCTGTTCCGGGGCAAACTCTCCAGCCGCGCCCTCTCTTTCTAACCCTAAGGAGCAACACCAACCCCCACCCCAGCAGACAGACCTTTACGTTATTACTCCAAACGGCTAGTTAGGATAAGGAAGCTAAAGTCTCAGCTAAACGGTAGCTCCTGGAGAGGCAGACGAAGAGCCAGGCTGCCTGGGTTCAAATGCCAACTATACTACCTACTGCCTAGGTGATGTTGGGCCTCAGTTCTCCTCCCCTGTGAGTGCGAGTTTTAAATGTGTTCATGGATGCAGCCCGCCTACACTGGAATTATGTCGGGCACGCAGTGAGCGTCATATAAATGTGAAGTTTAACTATCCCAAATATTTTACTGGGCTAACAGGTTATCAGTACGACCCTTGAAATAGCATTTTTGGGGGCGCCTGGGTGGCTCAGTGGGTTAAAGCCTCTGCCTTCGGCTCAGGTCTTGATCTCAGGGTCCTGGGATCGAGCCCCACACCGGGCTCTCTGCTCAACAGGGAGCCTGCTTCCTCCTCTCTCTCTGCCTGCCTCTCTGCCTATTGTGATGTCTGTCAGTCAAATAAATAAATAAAATCTTAAAAAAAAAAAAAGAAATAGCATTTTTGGTATTAACGTGTGATGACAAGATTCGATCTCCTTTCTCATAATTGTCAGAGAGTCTTCTCTCCTTCACCTGAGTATTTCACCATCCCTCCTGCAGGGCTGACTGCAAGCTTTGTTCCAAAAGAAGGGGTCTTAGACTGTGCTTGCATACACAAAGACATCGACACTTTTCATATTATCAAGACACTGAAGTCAGCTGTTGCTCCACATTTGTCCGGTGATGGCTCTCTAACATGTCTTTCCTTGGTACATATTTTTCAACAAACAAACAAACAAAAAGCCTTACTTTGCCTTCTGAATCTGTGGTTTTACGTTGGCAATACCTGTAGTCAATTGCAAAAATCCTCCCATCCCCGTATGCATTCCTCTTTGCAATAGGTGTTTCAGAGACGGAGTCCATTTCTCTACCCCTTGAATCTGGGGTGGCCTTGGGGACGCACTTAACAAAATGCAACAGAAGTCTCACTGTGGGAGTTCTGAGCTTAGACCTCAGAAACCTCACTCCCATTCTCTTTCTTCACACTCCCAGGATGACCACCCATCCTGATTCTCCTGGGAGTCTCCCGTTATATAGGGCTTTCATTGTTAAAACCAAGCTAGTCCCAGGAAAAGCAGTATGGTTGGTCATCCTTACCCGTGGCCCTGAAGCTGCCATCATCCTTGAGGATGAGAAGTCAAGAGGAGAGCATGGCCTAGTCAACATCCAGCACCACCAGCATTTGGGTCTTCCAGCCCTAGTCTACTTGCCAGATGATAGCAGCCATGGCAGTTAATTCAGATGAGACCAACAGAACTACCCAGCTGAAATTATCCCACATTTCTGTCCTGCAGAATTGTGAGCAAATCCAATGGTGATTATTTTAAGTCACATAATTTTGGTTTGTTATGCAGCAACAGATAACTGATACAATACTCTAACCCTTTAACTACAAGGTCTTAGCCAAGGCCCCCACATGTCCCAGTAAGAATCATAGGTGACTTAACCACTCCTTTTTCTTTGTCCTTGGATGCTCCCCATCCTATATAAGAAAGCTTGTCCCACTTTCTTACGGAACCAACAGATAATGAGTACATTAATCTCTGGATTGTACTTTTTTTGGAGTTTCTTGAGCGGTAGCTATGTCAGCATCCGAGCATGCATTTTTTCCAACAAACATTTTTTGTGCATCTACCTCTGTGTCAGGCACAGTCCGTGGCACTGAGGATACAGCGAGCAAGACAAAGTCCCTGCCCTCTGGTGGAAGAGACAAGATGCCAAAACAATAATTCTGTAAATATAACATCAGGTAATAAAAAATACCACGAGGAAGCAAAAAACTCAATACGAAAATAGAGAGTGATAGGTAAGACAGAAGAGCCTCCCACTTCAAACAACAGTGTTGTAAATGAACTAATTACCAAGGAAGAAAAATTGTAGCCATTGTCCAAAGTTTAGAGGCGAGGCCAGGGAGCTGTTCTTTCAGCACCTCTCCCATGATCTGAACTCCCTCTTTCACCGGGCATGTACTGTGTTGTGGGATATTGCTCTGCAGAGTAAGAGGAGACAAAGGCAAACAAAGCATGGACCCTTTCCCCAAGGAAATTCTACCTGGAAACATTACAAAAATGCGCCATACTGCAGCACATTAATTTTGCTAGTGCCTTGCCAGAGCAGGGAGGCTGATAGGTATCTCTTTCCTTCCCAATACTCTTCTACCTCACCCGACCACTTTCTTACCCTCCAGGATATCCTGATTTCTTTTACTTTCTTAAATATTTGTGTCCTTCCCACCTTGCGAACTTCGCTCATCCCTCAGCCTAGAGAGGTCCTCTACCCCTCTTCCATCCATTTACTTTAGCTTTCACTGAGATGCCATTTTTTTTAAAAGGGAATCTTGCCACAGCCTGCTCAGACTGCCCGTGTTATCATTAACTCTAAATAATAATGTTGTATAACAAATAACCACAACAACTTAGCAGCTTATATCAATGAGTATTTATTGAGCTCACAAAGGTGCAGGTTAGCTAGAGGTCAGCTGACCTAGGTTCGGATTGACTGGGCAGCTCTGCTGATCACAGCTGGTCTCTCTCAGTCATTTTTTCAAAATAGCCTATTCCTTTCTTTATTGACTAGTACATGCATATTTCTCTAGCAGGGAGTGACCCACCCACGTCTTGTCACATCTCTTCCCTCCTTTGCCCAGTTACAGATTTCTTGAAAGTCCCTCAGCATGAGGAACATGTTTATCACACCTCCCATGGTACTCAGAGCATGTGATGTGGCTCCTTGAGTGGCTTTTAAATTACTATGTGTTAGAAAAATGGATGGTATGATGTTGTGTATTTAGCAATCAGGAGATTTAGTTCATGAAATGTTTTTCTGAAAACTCAGTGCTTGAGCATTGTTGGTAATTTTCCTCATATTCCTCACTGAGGCATGGGAGAAAAAAAATGAGCTTTCCAAACATGAGTTCACTTAGCCTGTGATGAGGCTGCCCCCAAAAGTTGTCCATGCTCATGAGTATTGGGGTTTCAGAAGCTACTGCAGTGATCCCACTATGGTTTGATGGAACTCCAAGGTACCATGTATGGGAAGCTCAGTGGACTCTGATTCAGTTCCTACAGGTTCCCGGGAAGGCTCAAAGTAAGTGAGCATCTCTCATTCACTTTTTTTTTTTTAAAGATTTTATTTATTTATTTGACAGAGAGAAATTACAAGTACACTGAGAGGCAGGCAGAGAGAGAGAGAGAGAAGGAAGCAGGCTCCCTGCTGAGCAGAGAGCCCAATGCAGGACTCGATCCCAGGACCCTGAGATCATGACCTGAGCCGAAGGCAGCGGCTTAACCCACTGAGCCACCCAGGCGCCCTCTCATTCACTTTTAAGGCTCAGGGGTCAGTTAATCTAGACTCTGCTTAGCTTGAATGGCTCCCCTGTGGAGGCTTTGCTCCACCCACCTTTTCTTCATAGGAAGCTTATTTTCAAGGTGATGGAGGGGCATAAGAAGGCAAATGGGAACACACAAGACCTGTCCTACCTACACATGGACTTGGCTCACTGTCATCTCCACTTCATCTCCCCAGCCCAAACAAGTCATAGGGCCCACCAAAAGTCAACAGGATGTGTTATGGGAGAAACTTCCAACGTTGACAAGTTGACGTGACAAGGTTGAAACCATAAGGAGACGCCAAGAACGGGGGCCAGTGGTGCAATCTGCTATAATCGGGTTCCCTCTCACATCCTTCCCAGGCAGGCTCAACTTCTTCATGGGACTTGACACACTTAAAATTGTCTTAAAATGGGTGCATTTATGTGTTTGATGTTTATTCTCCCAACACAATAAAATCCACAAGGACAAAGAACACACCATGATTGTTCATTTCTGGATCTAAGCACAGTGCTCATCCCACAGTAGGCACTTAGTCGGGATTTGTTGCTTGAATGACTGAGAGTGGCAGAAACAATGGTGGGAAGGCCTCACAGGAGGGAGAAATAGTTTCTGAATGACTTGAGCCAGGCAAGCTTCTTGAAGGAAGGGGTTATGAACTAAGAATTCAGCGCATTTCTCTCTGGCTCAATTCCACTCCCTTCAACTTAGTGACCAGTCTTCAATTTATTCATCCCAAACAGCAGATGGTTTGCTATTTCCCAACCCCCTCCCCTTGTGCATGGTGGTGAGGCCTTTGGGAGGGTCCAGAAGCATAGCAGAGAATGCCCAGGACTGGAGCCACAAAGCTCTAGGGTCTGGCACTAGGCTTCCCATTCACACACTCTCCATTTGCCCCTTCACCTTTAGCATCCCAATCCTACAGTCAATCCTCTCTCTGCAGAGTGAGAAAACTGATTTTGTTAAAATCTCTGTATCAAAAGCCTTCTAACAGTTGTCGTAATATCTGAAGCTCAGGTATGGCTGACAGCATCCTCAGAACGGCACGTCTGCCTCCTGAGTCAGCTGCACTTCTTGACTTGTGCCTGGCCTGTCTCCACCTAAGCTCGAGAAGCACTGTATTGGCTTCAATTTCTAGAAAACACCAAGCCAACTCCTGCCTGAGACTTGATTCACGCAGTCTCTCCTCTGCCTGGAACGTCCTGTCCTACTCTTTCCCACAACCTTCCCGCCCCCTCCACACCCCCCAGCTTTGCACTCCTCTCTCTGCCTTCCATTTATTACGTCCTCTGGAAAATCTTGCCTGACGTATCTATCAAGCTGATCTCTCCCTCCTTCATTTCTGCCTCTCAGACTTCTCTTATCACACATGAAATACTGTTTGAGGATGTTTGTATGACACGGTGGTTAAAAGCATGGATTTCAAGTCCCTACTGTGCCACTTGCTTGTAGTAGATGATAGCCCCTCCTTTATAAAGTGTGGCTCAGTCAGTTAAGCATCTGCTTTCGGCTCAGGTCATGATCTCGGGATCCTGAGATTGAGCTTTCCTCAGCAGAGAGTCTGCTTCTCCCTCTGCCCTCCTCCTGTTCATACTCTCTCTCAAATAAATAAATAAATATAAATAAAATCTTTTTTAAAAAACCACTCAAAATATTGCTGGCACAGAGGTGATGATCATTCAGTGTTAGTCACCATTTTACTTTGGTTTCTCTTCTCAACATGCTTCCTCTCTTGCTTTAGCTGCTAGGAAGCTCTGAGAAAGTGATTGTGAAAGTCAAGACATCTTTGATCACCTCCTTTGGAGATCTTTTTGTCCAGTTACAGGGGACAGACATTAAATCAATAATTGCACAACTAAGAAGTCAGCTCCAGCATTGCTGGCACTGTGAATAAAGAGTGTGGGAGCTATGCAAGCATATAACTTGGAGAAATTAAACTGTTTGGGGGTAATGTGACAGGCAGAATACTGACACCCCCCCCCCAAAGATGTCTACTACTTAATCCGCAGAACCTGTGAATATGGCACGTTATATGGCAAAAGAAACTTGGCAGCGGTGATGAAATGAAGGATTTTGAGATGGGAGATGATTCCGGATTAGGCGAGTGGACCTAATGGAATCACAAGAGTCCGGAAAAGTGCAGGAGGAAGGCAGGAGAGTGAGAGTGAGACAGCATCGGGAAGATCTGACTGCCCTGCTGGCTTTGAAGATGGAAGAAGTGGCCATGAGTTGAGGTACTGGGTGGTCTCTAGAAGCTAGAAAAGACAAAGAAATGGATTCTCCCCTGGAACTTCCAAAAGGAATAGTACCACCTTGATTTTTAGCCTGCTGAGGTCTGTTTTGGAGTTCTGACCTCCAGCAGTGACAGATAATAAGTTCATGTTGTGCTAAGCCACCAAGTTTGTGGTCATTTGTTATAGCAGTCATAAGGAACTAATAGAAGTGGTCATCTTAGCCCAATTTTGAAAGGAAGGGAAGAAAAGAGAGAGGAAGGAGGAGGGAAGGGAAAAGTTTAAGTCAGGGGAGGTGGAACCAGTTAAAGGAGATGGTCTCTAAGGTGGGCTGTAACCTACCAGCCTCTGATGCTGTTTGTGGGAAGGAAAGCCTTGGGGGGGGCCACTAATCACTACCAGGGTGTCTAACCCCCATGCTATTCCTTGCACTACTTTATTGCAAGTCACCTTTGGCCTTCATTTTAAAGCACTCAAATCAGACACACAGATGGTCCCAGAGATCTTGGAAAGGTACAGAATGGAGATAACCCATGGACATATTGAAAACTAATACTGAAATGTAAACTAATATTTTCCTATGAACCTGGTTGTAGTACCATAATCTTCCGTGTTGCAGAGCAGACCATGGGGGAAGCTGTGATTGGTTTGTTGGGAATGCCCAGCGTCTCTGTATATACAGGTGGCCTGTTGGTGGCCTGCACTGCCTGGTGTTGGTTAAAGCAGGACGAAGCCAGGCAGAACTTTGTGACTGAGCAGGCCAGCAAAGAAGGGGGTAAGCCCAAGTGCAGAGGTGGCCGCTGTGTGACAGAATGTCCTGGAAAATGGCCCACCCTAATGGGGCTTATTTAATCTCATTTGAAAACTTTCCCTCCAGTGCAAACAAATGTGTCCCTCAAATTCTCTTGCTTTCTACATCAGCAAATTTGCCCTCTGGATGAAAACCGCTCATGGCTTGTTGTTTACCTCGTTTCTTCTGCCGGGACTGAACCACCCCAAATGGGGCAGTCAAGGAGTGATGTTTCCATCTCATTCCGGGATCAGCTTTCAAATCTCCTCCTCAGAGAGGCTCTCCCTGACTTGTCTGAGTTGGCTCACTCATTTTGTCATATACCAAATTTGTCACTCTTGGAATAGTTTATTGATTTGTTTATTATTATCAATAGTATTGTTATCAATAGTTTATTGATCTGTTTATTGATTTGTATGCGGTCTAAAGCGGGTACCTCATCCCTCTTGAAAGCTGCCAGGTTGTCTTCCTATTCTTCCATCACCAAGTTACAAACTGAATTGTGTCCCCACAAAAATTCATATGTTGAAGTCCTAACCCCCAAGGCTTTAGAATGTACCTGTGTTGGAAGAGAGGGTCTTCAAGAGGTAATTGAATGGAAATAAGATCTTTTGGTGGGCCTAATCCAGTTTGACTGGTATCTTCATGAGGAGAGGAGGTTTGGATGCAGACAGGGACTGAGGGAAGACCATGGGAGGACCCAGAGAAGGGAAGGCCAGGAAAGGCTATCCAGCAGCCAAGAAGAGAAGCCTGGAACAGATCCCTCCCTCGTGTCCTCAGAAGGGCCCTACCAACACCCTGATCTCAAACCTCTGGCCCCCAGAACTGTGAAAAAACAGATTGCTATTGTCTACACTGCCCCATCTGTGATGCTTTGTCAGCAGCCTTAGCAAATCCACCCACACCACCACGAGGAGAACCAGGGGTTTGCAAGAAACCCCTGGAGGGAGTGTCTGTTAGGAGTTCCTCCTCATCAATTAATTAAAGGCAATAATCAATTGCCCTAGTGTCAAGGGCACAGCACACTCGAATTAGGTAATTGGGGGTGAGTTTAATAAAAGGACCATTTGTGGGGATGTGGCCAGGCCATGGGGCAGCATGAGGGAGAGTGCAGCAGGCTGGAGCTAGTGACTGTGGGGAGCCATTTCTACCCCCGGGCTGCTGGGGATGGGGCAGGGAGCCATCAGCAGGAACAGGAACAGAGAGTACATTCTGTGGAAGCAGAGTTACCTGAGTAAAAGCTGTGGCCTTTGGGGACCAGCCAGCTGGCAGTGACGCTGCAGGGAAATAAACACCCCTACCTTACTCTCTTCCTTCCCTTGGCAGGCAAGGCTCAAACGTGGCAGGTGTCATGAATGCGGTCCCTGGGGTCTGGCCTTCTGGGGCAGAAAGCAGGTGGAAAGTAGGTCTGGAGAACCCAATGGAAAGTTCCAGCACAACACCTTCTTTCCTCATTGTTGTGAAGGATTTCTCTTCCGCTTGCTAACTCCTGCAGAGAAATGGGCCAAACTTACCTTCATCTTCAGCTCCTGCAGTCTGGGAATGCCATTTCTAAACAACACTTTGGATACTGAATTTCATCACAGATGTCCCCAAATGAGCCCATAAATAGAGGTTTACTTCTATTTTACTGAGAACATGTTCTGAGAAGGGTAGCACGGTCTTAGCCCCTGCCTCGCACAGATGTGAGCCCCTAAACCTTTGCTCTGTGGGCTTTTTGGTCACCCCGATGAGAAGATTATCCTCTCCAATCTTTCTCAGGCACGAATCAGCTTCTGCAAGTTTGGTGTGCGTAAGATGCTTCCAAAATGTTCATTCATCAACATCCAGGAAGATTCAAAAATAGAAGGAAATGGGTGGTTCATGTTTACTAAACACCTATTAAGTGTCAGGCATTTAATCAGCCTAATCCTGAAAGAATTTAAGGTCAGAGTGTTATCTCAGCTTTCAGAGGAAATGAGGCTCAGAGGAGGAAACTGACCAAGGTCGCACGGCCAGCAGGTTAGCAGAACTAACTGACCAGAACCCTGGGATGCCTCACTCCAGTGTCTGTGTCCTTCTCACTCTCCCAGATGCTTTCCAAAGAAACAAAATGGCTCAAAAAAAAAAAAAAAAAGAGTTTACTGGTGAAATAAGGTGCTCAAAGTAACAATAATGCCAGATGTATATTGAATATTTAACATCTGCCTAGGCACCGTGATTTACGTGAGTTATCGCATTAAGTCCCCCCAATCAGGGCACCTGGATGGTTCAGTCGTTGAGCGTCTGCCTTTGGCTCAGGTCATGATCCCAGGGTCCTGCTTCTCCCTCTCCTGCTCCCCCTGCTTGTGTTCCCTCTCTCATTGTCTCTCCCTCTGTCAAGGAAATAAATAAAATAAAATCCTTAAATCAGTCAATCCTCAAAACCACCCTAACAAGTTCTGTGCTCTTTTTATTCCCATTTTGAAGATGGACCTTGAGTCTTCAAGGACTTAAATGACTTGTTCTGGGTAAGTCATGTGCTCACGATCCAAACCCCACGCCTGAATTTTGGAGGCCAAGCTCTTCACAATAATTACAACTTCGAAGAATCCATTAAGATGAATTTAGGAGAAGGGCAGAGAAGGGAGACCCTCCCACCCCACCTCCCTCCGCCCCATGTGTGGAAGCCCCAACCAGCACAGATTACCCACCAGTGCAGGGTAATGTCCCTGCTTGGCACTGAGTTAAGAGCGAGAAGAGCAAGCACAACCAGAACTGCTGAGGGAACCTTCCAGAAAGAACCTGCTTCCTCCATGTTCACAAAGACTTGAAGAGACTGATCTCATCCCCAGCACTACTGACGTTTGGGTGGGAGGAGGTGCTGTGTCCTGCAGAATGTTGAGCAGCGTCCCTGGTCTCTCTCCTCTAGATGCTGGTGTAGCCCCTTTGTCCAGTAAGATAACTGAAAAGGTCTCTAACCCTTTCAGATGCCACCTGCAGAGGAGCACGCCATCTCCTCCATTGAAGAACTCCTGTGCTAGCTTGGGAAAGGTGAAGAGGAGGAGAAAGCCTCAAATAGGAGCTCTTCATGTGGAATGCCCAGATATAAAACCTCGAAACGGAAGGGCTGACCTCTGGAAACAAAGCAGAGCCCGGGACAAGGAAAGACACCAAGAAGAACTCCTGTTTTGATGGAAGCGTCACTATGACGGGCAGGTGTGTCACTTATTACTACTACCCAACAAGGGATAAATTGCTTCGCCTTGCAGACTTCTGGTCTCCCCAGCTGTGCGAGGCTCATAAAAATACCCACCGCTCAGGGTCATTTAGGGATCAGATGATGTGTCTAGTGTTCCTCATGTGACTGGGATTTGCAAAGTTAGTTTCCCTTTTCTCTCATTTCTAAGACCAGCAAAGTCAAGTTCTGCAGCTGGGCCATGTGACTGCTATCCAACTTCCTGCCTTCATCTCACTCCGATGAAGTCCTTTCTCGCCCTCCAAACAGCTGGCCAAGAATGACTCACCACCACAGGAGAGCCATATCTCAGAGAATGAAGGGGGAGGGGCACTGCAGGCAGGGGAAAAAAAAAAAACAGCCTTCGCACTGAGGGAAGGGCACAGAGAAATTACGAACTATGGAGTATGTGGGAATGGCAAGTGGTCTGGGGAACCCTAAAGCCTGAAGAGTACTATCATCCCAGCAGCTGAGGCTGAAAGAAATTGGAGCCAGAATTTGAACAGCCAAGCTCTTATTGTTTGTCCGCCAAACTCCTACTCATCCTTCAAGACCCGCCCCAAAGAACGAAAAGTAGAGCTAGTCATACGTGGGTGTGAAGCATTCGGGATAAATAATCCCAAGAGTTGGATCCAAAGGAGAGTTTGAGACTAACCTTTTTTTTTTTTTTAATTAACATATAATGTATTATTAGCCCCAGGGGTACAGGTCTGTGAATCACCCGGTTTAGACTTCACAGCACTCACCATAGCACATACCCTCCCCAATGTCCATAACCCCACCCCCCTCCCCCCTCCCCCCAGCAACCCTCCATTTGTTTTGTGAGAGTAAGGGTGAGACCAACTTTTGAAAGGCTAGGCCCTCACTCTATTTGCATGGTAAACTACCTTCCTATTGTCATCTATCTTAAATGCCCAAATGTCATCCTCTTTGTGACACCAACCCAGCTTCCCCAGGTAATGTACAAATTTCTCCTTACTTTTCTGTGCTCCTACCGCTCTTCTAGCAATATATCCGTTGTACCATAAAAGCTTGTTTTGTGTTGGGCTCGCCTACTAGGCAGTATGACCCATGGTGGGAAAGGATCACATGCCATACGTGTTCACACTCCACGTGCCTAGCACAGAGCCTGTGAGACAGATATTGCTAGTGGCCTACTCAATATCCAACCCTCCCGTCTCCTTTTCTAACAGAATCCCAACGGGGCAATATGTTTGATCAAAAATATCCATGGGGCACCTGGGTGGCTCCGTGGGTTAAAAGCCTCTGCCTTCAGCTCAGGTCATGATCTCAGGGTCCCGGGATCGAGCCCCGCATTGGGCTCTCTGCTCAGCAAGGAGCCTGGTTCCCCCTCCCCATTTGCCTGCCTCTCTGCCTACTTGTGATCTCTCTCTCTCTGTGCCAAATACATAAATTAAAAAATCTTTAAAAAAAAAAAATCCACCTCCCCGGGCACCCCTGAAACAGGTGCGTTGTGATCTGGCTTGGACTAATGACTTGCGACCTGGGTACTCTAGGGCTCGCTTCTAGAAAAGCCATCGCTTTCCTGATTAAGGGTCAGATCCATCTGGCTTTTTGACTTTGACCCCTCATAACCACCTCATTTCCCTGCCTGTAACCCTGGACACCATACCTCGAGGTGGAGTGGTCGCTTGTGACCATGAGGATGAAAAGTCACAGTGGGGATGGCTGAGCAAGCATCTGGAACAATCCCAAGTCCTTAAGGACTTCCTTGGGCAGCTGTGAGCTCTTGGGATTTTCCTCTTCTGGACTGGTTGTCAGATATAAAAATCAAACCCCAGTATGATTAATCTATTGGATGGGTACACGCAGCTCCCTGAGATGCTAAATGCTATGACTAGGTGCAGAAGCCGAGTTTAGTGAATTGTGATGATCCAACTGAATGGCCAGATCTCTACATGCTCAGCTCAGGCCACTTGGCTTCCCCTGGACCAATAAACATGTGTAAGAGAGGCACAACTGTGATGGAACCCTTAAGATTTTTCTTATTGCGTTAAAAATTCTCAGAAGTTCCCAGTATCCTTAACATGGCAAGGAGCTCAGGGCTTTCTCCATCTGGGGCACCACCTTTCTTAAAAGAGGCTAATTTTGGAGACCATTCCCATCTAGTTGGTATAAATTTTGAGGCAATTGTCAGACTGTGGCATGGGATCATTTGGATCAATCACCTTTTCTTTCTTTCAACACTTATCGACCAGCTGGTCTGCCAAGGGGTAGGCACTATAATGAGAACTGGGGCTATGGGAGGGTGTGGTTTGCAGAAACAGCCCCCCCACACCACCCCGCCAAGGAGCTTACGGTCTAGTGGGAGAGGCAAAGCCTCCTTGAACAACAGCACTGTTGAATATTTAATTATAAAGGAAGATAGGTAATACATAGAGACTGCTTGGACATACTACAAGGATCTGTTCTGGCCTGTCCTGGTTTTCAGGGAAGGCTTCCTGGAGAGGGTAGCATTTAGGCTAACATTGGCAGGTGACCTGTGTTTAAATCTCCCTCTGTCACTTACTAGCTAGTGTACCCTGGGCAAATAATTTAGCTCTTCTGGGCTTCCATTCCTACAATTGAAATGTAGAATTTGTAATATTTTCCACTAATATTTGTGAGGCTTAAATGAAATAATGTTCATAGTGTGACTCATAGGAAGCACTTGTTAGGCAGCTGCTCTTAGGATTTTGTTTAGGTCTGAGCCCCCAAGGCTGTCGCCACCTGGGACCAGTGTGCTAAGCACCAGTGCTCAGAATGGGGCGGATGCTGGCGATTCCCACCAGTTCAAACCTGTGAGGACTCCGCTCAGGAAATCATGTGCCGGTGAGAAAGAAAAAAAAGGCTTAGGACACAGTGATGGGTAATTAAGTCCCATAGCAAGGTCTCCTTCTCCGATCTCTGCCTCTGCCCCCTCCATGGGGTTTCCAGTTACTTCCAGGCTTGGCTGATGTCAACCTGATGGGGGCGGTGGGAGGGGGAGGTAGTAGAGACCACCCCGTGATACCCTGGAGAGATTCAGAGATGCTGGCTGGGAGGGGCTTCAGAGAGCAGGATCTGCAGCTCCAACCAGCTTCACTTCCTCTGTACCCCACCTGCGGGCCGGGCCGTGGGGAAGAGAAACTCTGGGACGTCTACTCCCCTTCTTTAAGCCTCAACTTCCTCATCCGCAGATAGGTTGTTAGATGAAATCTGTGCTTCTCAAACTATGCTGCATGTCAGAATCATCTGAGGGAGATTTTAAAAAAGCAAACCAACCCAGAACCCAGCTGAGCCCCAAACCAATTCAGAAGCTATTGGTGGGACCCGGGCATCAGCATTTTTCAGACTCCCCAGATGATTCTAATGTGTAGGCAGGTTGAGACCCACGCTAGACAAGCCCTAAGGATCCTTTCGGCTAGGAGGTTGGATGCGACCTCCTCCAGCTGTGTGACCTCAGAGACGGGACTGAAAGTCTCTGAGCCTCCATGTTCTCAGCAGTAAAGAAAGGGCAGAAACAGCATTCCCCTCTTAAAAGGATTCATTTCTGTGAAGTGCTAATAATGGTGATGGGCACCACGGAAAGCTTCCAACAGTGGGAGCTGGGGCTACTCTCGCTCCTATTGTGACCCGAAGAAAGAGGAGGAAGAGGAAGAGGAAGGAACTCTGTCAGCCCTCGCCTTTGTCCCTTCTCTCAATGTGCCCACGACTCTCACAACAATGAAAGGAGAACACATTCAGCTCTCACAACCTGAGGAGCCCAGGATGTGGGGATGTGGCACTTGAGAGTGCCCCATTGGTAGAAGAAAGGAGGGATGAGCACAGCCAGTTAGCCGGGGTCTGGTGTTGTGCTGCCCAGCATCTTTGGAGAACTGCTGAAGGAACCTTAGACATTACCTAGTCCTAACTTATTTAATCAATGAAGACTCTGGGGCACAGAGAGGTTAAATAATTCATGCAAGGTCACACAGCCTTGGGTCTAGCCAGGCCTCAAATCCAGGGTTCGTTCTTTCTTCCTTCCTTCCTTTCTTTCTTTTCTCTCTTATTAACTTCAGTCTAGAAGTCATTAAAAAGAAAATAAAAACACCCTGCAGCCTCCTCTCAGAGGACAAAATCCATCAGCATTAATCAGTCTTTTTGCTTTGGCAGGGATGCCTTATCTCTTCCTTCTAAGCAGACACTGTGCCTACAGCTGAAAGAGCAATCGTGATAATTAATAATAATATTTTGCACTTGGAATTTTCCCCTGGCAGCAGCTGCTCTGAAAGCATCCTCTCATTCAGCCACACGGTATCAGCCAATCAATCAGTCCCCAGGAGCCCGTGGCGCATCTGCTGCCAGCCTCTTGGCCTGTGCTGGGTGCTTGGAAGGACCCAGCCGCATAAGAAACAGTTCCAGAGCTCGAAATGCTGGGGGAGGAAAAATAAACCCCGACAAGAGGCTGTCACTGGCAGAGGCGCCAGGCCTTTGTCACATCAGTTTCTGTGCACAGTAATGAAAGTCAGATACCATTATAGGAGCTTCTGTTTGATTTGCCATGCCTGGAACTGCCCCTGAAGTTCATTGGCCAAAGGTAACTAGCATTCATTCAAGAATAATGCCAGATAGCGCCCGCTGCACCGAGAGGCTTAAATGAGTGAGAGCATGTGAGGCTCTTAGAACAAGACCACACATGGGAGAGCACCCCATAAATGCTAGGCTTGATTGGTGTTGTTCTCTGTATCAGCAAGAGTCCCGCTCAGGAGACAGAGGGAATGCTCAAAAGGTTTACCAGGAAGAGAAAGTAATAAAGAGATTGTTTATGAGGTGTGGGCAGGATTAAGGGAAGCTATAAAGGGTGGTGAAGCACCCAAGGGGCCAGCAAGAGCAGATCTGCTCCCGATCTTGAAGGACAAGAGAAGGGGTCCTAGAAGAGGGAGCTCCACAGGGGCTGTGGCACAGAGAAAAGCAGTCACTATGAGACCTGCCACAACCAAGCAGGAGAGAGTCGGGAGAATAGAGGCCCCATTGATCTTTCTTCTTGCCTTCCAATCACCTCTTGGAACCTCCAGTAGGAAGCTAGAAGCTAAGGAGAGCTGGCTGTTGGGTGTGGAGTGGTCAGCCTCTGGGGACACAGAGTAGGTAAGAGAAGAGCAGATAAAAACCCAGAAAGAGGGACGCCTGGGTGACTCAGTTGGTTAAGCAGCTGCCTTCGGCTCAGGTCATGATCCCAGCGTCCTGGGATCCCACTCGCCCTGTCGAGTCCCACATCAGACTCCTTGCTCGGCAGGGAGCCTGCCTCTCCCTCTGCCTCTGCCTGCCACTCTGTCTGCCTGTGCTCGCGCTCTCTCTCCCTCCCTCTCTCTCTAACAAATAAATAAATAAAATCTTTAAAAAAAAACCAAAAAACAAAAAACCCAGAAAGAGACAGTAGAAGTGGAGAGGGGACAAACTGAGACTTACCAAAGGTAAACCCAACCAATAATTCAAGATGGCGGTGAAGGTTTGGCATGACCATACTTTCATGCCATGAGCTCTAAATCTTTATTATAGAATTCTGGAGAGGCTCTTGAGCCAAAGTTTTGAAAATGTAGATCCTTTGAAATGGAAAATAGTGCAAAACTGTGGGAAAACTTACCCCCAAAGTTGGGTTTGGGAGTAGCCAAGGAAGGATCCTGATAAAGCTCCCCTCACATTAATGTGGGCCTCTCTTGTGGCCCTGATCCCTCTTCTGTGGGAAAGGGGGTCTTCAGGCTAGGCTTCCTTCCCCCTTGCTCAGAACTATGGAGTTTTCTCTGTTTTGGATTTTAGAACCGGACAACCTATCTTTGGCTCTCATCTTTCCACCCTCAGTGGCCATGTGTGTTTTGCCTGATCACTCTGCCCCATCTGAAAGTGGGGATAATGACCCTTCCTTCCTCACAGAGATGTTCTGAGAATTAAATGACATAATACATATAAAGTGCTTACAACCCATTGACTGCTAGCTTTTTGAGGTCAGAGGTCAGGACCATTCAACTCTAAACCTCAGTGTCAAGAATGCCTCACATATACCTAGTAAGAATCACTGCACAAGACAGGACACTACTCCTATTTTCCCCAGTGAGAAACTTGAGTCTCACAGAAGTTACTTGAGTTGCTCAGGGCCACAGAGTTATTAAGAACCAGAGCCATGATTAAATCCAGGTGACCTCACTCCAAAGCTCTATCTTCTACACCAGTGGTTCTCAAGTTTTAGCAGGCATCTAGGTCACGCCAGGCTAGCTAAGACTTCCCCCAAGTTTCTCACTTGGCAGATCTGGGATAGGGCCCAAGAATTTGTATTTGTAACAAGTTTCCAGATGATGTTGGTGCTGCTGGTCTATGGGCCCCTCTTTGAGAACCACTGGTCTACATTTTCATCTGGCCAGTGTTTGTCTCCACTGTGAACACTCGTCTGATTTCTTCAACCTCCTGGGAGCAATCTGCACAATCCAGTTCCAACCTGAGCCCATGACTCTATCTCACTTTCCAGATGGAATCCTAGCATGTTGCCTGAGTTTGCCTGAGAGACTGGCAGCTCCCAGTGGGCAGAGACCTTTTCCCTTGCTGCTTCCTACTCCCACTTATCATCTTTCCCTCCCTTCTCCACCCTCAGCCCTTGGGACAGCCTTGGTGTCTACTCTACCACGCCTGTCTGTGCTCACAAAAACATACACATGTAGGTTTTTCCCTTTTTAAAAACAAAAATAAGTTTGTGTTATATAACCACTTCTCTCTCTCTCTCTCTTCTTTCAATTTTACCCTCTTGGGAGAACATTTCTTCCCCACTCCAGATGAATCCTCCAGGAGCAATGCTCCCTAGATGCCACTCACTGCTCTCCATCTCTTCAAAAGCCTGCCCCACTGAGTCACCTAGCTTATTGTTGGGTCTGGCATACAGAACGTGGCAACAGTAGCCCAGAGCCTTCCTCCCCACTATCTCCATGAGGATCCAGGTTCTGCTTGGTTCTCACAGTCCCTGCCATGGCCCAAAGCTGCCTACACCCCAGGAAGAGGGGGGCAAGTCTGCCTATTCTGGTGGAACATAAGGCAGCCCACTCTCCTGCACATAGAGTCATGTTCTCCAGGAGCAGCTATATCTTTGGTAGAGGCGATGTTTTGGGGCTCCATCTGCCTTTCTCTCCTTCTTATTTCTCGTTGGTTCCAAACGTGGGTGGGGAAACAAGGTATTGTTTATCAGCTCCTCTTGACGTGCAGCACTTACAATATATCTCGGACCCAAAGACCTGGCTCATTTTAACAGCTAATTCTGTTAGGATGCTTTTGGTTGAAAACAACAGACGGTGCATCTAAAAGTAGCTTGAACAATAACGGGGCTGTTATCTCATATGGTAAGAATTCTGTAGACAGATCTCCTCATCAACCTCCTGATCTCAAGTTCATTCCTTTCCTCAAACTGAGGCGCAGCTCTGGGTCACTTTTCCCATCATTACACATTCCGTAATGGCAGGAGAGATGGGACAAGTTAGACTATTGAGTCTCAGTATCTGTTGTGCTACCTCCTGTCTATGGGTCCTCGGGTAAAGGACCCAAACTCTTTGAGCCTCAGTCTCATCCTTTGTGAAGTGAGGATAACGTGATCTTCCTTCTAAGAGTGCAGGAGGGATGGAATTAATCCACGAAGAGTGTCTTGCACAGTAGGACTCAATGCCTGCTCATTTCTGCTGCATTTTCTCCCCTACGACCTTCTCAGGTGAAAGAGACCTAACTCAGTACTAAGAGATACTTCGAGTTGCACCTTAAGTCAGTTTTGTGTGTACGTATTTGCATGTGCTTTCCCCAGGCAGTGGGGAAGAGACCCCTCTTGAACGAGCTGGCCATCCTCCTACTTGTTTCCCCTTGGGACAAAGGATCTTCTTGGGTCTAAAAGTACAACTCCTAGGTACAAAAAGCATTTTTCTTCCTCGAGCCCATCTGTCAACACACACAGAACAGATATGCTGTATCCTTCACTAGGGCTGCCGGAACAAAGTACAATTTAAACAATGGAAATGTATCATCTCCCAGCTCCAGGGAGAGAAGTCCAAGATCAAGCTGTCCTCAGGGCCACACTCCCTAGAGGGTTATAGGGGAGGATCTGTTCCAGGTCCTCTTCCCAGTGTCTGATGGCTTCTCCGCCAGCAGAGGCGTGACTCCCCCTTCACGTGGCGTTCTCTGCATGTGGCGATGTGTTTAAATCTCCCCTTTTTCTAAGGACACTGTATCTTATGGGATTAGAGGCCCACTCTACTCCATCATGAACTCATCTTAACCAATTATATCAGCAATGACCCCATTTCCAACTAAAGTGCAATTCTGAGATGCTAGGGGTTATGACATCAACATACGCATTAGAGGAGGGGACACAGTTCCATCCATAACCCACCCTATGCTTCAACAACAGTATCCCCCAAACACATCCCCTACTCTTTTCTTTCTGTTTTTGCTCACGAGATGACACACCCCTTCCCTTCCATCTCTTCCAAATCCTACCCATCCTTAGAGGCTCTATGCAGACCACCTTCCTTCAACCCTCTGGTCAAACACAGTCCCTCCTTTCTCTGTCCTCTCATACCTTCTCACAACAGTGCTTTTCAAAATCAGCCCCACACTTGGTTTTGCTGAGTGTTCAGATCCCAGATAGTCACCTTCCAGCTGGGTGATCTAGAATCTCCCTACTTGGGTGTGGTCTGGACCAGAGGAATCTGTGTCATCCAGAGGCCGTTAGAAATGTGGAATCTCAGGTCTCACACCAGACCCGAACAATCTGGGACTAGACAAGATCATCAGCGGTTTTATATGTACCCTGAAGTGTGAGACGCTCTGTTTTAGCACCAGGAACTTATTTGAGCCTCAGTTCCCTCACCTGTAAGACAGGAATATAATAGTATGAGCCTCATAGGGTTTCTGGGGGTGTGGGGGATGACTGAGAACGTGTGTGGTGCTCAACACTGTGCCTAGAGTTGGATCATGGTGGTGACAATCTTTGTGGATATTAGCATAAGCTCTTAAATAGCAAAGATCAAGATTCAAGAAAGTAACGCACACAAAGCTCTTCGAATAACCAAGCTCAGCACTCAGGAAGTGACAGCGATTGCCGATCCTATCTATGACGCTCCCCTGTTTTTTCCTGCTCACCCACGGTGGGGGGCACTACCCAGCTCAAACATTGCTCATCAGTGTTCCTTGACAGGAGCGCAATGGCCGGGTTCACAAGCGCGTATGGAGAGGGGTTCCTGGGCCTCATCAGTACTAATTACATTCACTGGCCATGCCAAGGCCTTCCACCCAGGCTGCTGTCCCTGAGCCAGCTGCCCCTTGCCCCAGTTCCACTGCCATCCAAGAGCCGTGGACACAGAGACACAGTGGTTTCCTGTCCCCCTTCATCTCCAGGAGGATCCACAGCAGTGGGGAGAGGGAGGGAAGCAAGAGAGAGGCCAGAGCGAGCTAGAGCGAGAGCGAGAGTGAGAGCAAGGGATAGAGAGAGGGAGAGGAGGACCTGGAATTGTCACGGAGGGTCAAGCGAGGTTGTAGGATATAATTTTGGAACATGATATACTGTGTTTCTGCCAGGAAGGGAAGGGACAGGACTTGCTATATGCTGGGAACCCTCTGGCACCTTTCTCATCCCGCATCTTATTGATGAGGAATACGAGTCGTAATTTTTATTCTCCTTTTGTAGACGAGAAAATGGAGGCCTATAGAGATGAAGGAACTTAGATGAAGTCTTCAGGCTGGTTTGTGGCTGAGTTGAGGGTCTAAGACCGGTGTCTCTGACTCTAGCCCCCCTGCCCTGAGATGGACAGGGGTGAGCAGGGAAGGGAAGACACACAACCAATCCTGCTTCCCAGTTTTGTTCATAGCAGAACAAAGCCTAACACAGAGAAGAGGGTGGGCTTGAGCAGAGAGGAAGGGTGGAGAGGGTGCCACCTGGCCTTCTCGCAGCCCCTCCCTTCCACAGATGGACAAACTGAGACCTTGTATTAGCAGGGCAAGGAGACGCATATTTATAGGGCCCTGTGCCAGGTGACCTCCCAGGGTGCCCCACCGTGTCCCTTCAGCAGCTGCGGAAGCTCACCAGACCATTCTGCTCCCCGTCAGCCGCCATACCAAGTTTTCTGTGGAATTAAGCAGGGTCCAGATTTTCCAAAAACTCCTATTGCCCCCCACTTCACAGATAAGAGAGCTGAGGCTGAGATCCAAAGGAGACTTACCAACCCCTCAGAGCCAGGGAATGGCAGAACCAGGATGTGAACCCATCCTTCACGGCTCTCAAAGCCCACGGGTCCTGTCTGTGCCCTCTGAGAGAGGGAGTCAGCTCAGAGGCACAAGAAGAACGGATGGAGGCTACCTTCCTCTGGCCCCAAAGCCGCAGCACACCTCGCCCTGGGGGTGGAGGATGAGAGAGAGTTTGTCTTCCTGAGGCACAGCAGATACCACCCTTATGGTATGGGGAGGCGGGTAGAAGTCTGGCCCAGAAGGCCCTGTTCATTGAGGGCTTTGGATATCCTGTCACCATCGCCGGAGACAGAACATTCCACAGTGATTTCCGATCTCTGACCTCAGCAGACCCAGATCCAGCCAGGCCATGCCCCATTCCCTCTCACCAGTCATATGCATCCTCGGTGAGCACCGTGCCCAGAGTTAATTGCCACATCCTTTTACCAACCGGTCCTGTTATGATCTTAATCCTTTTCTTTAAAATGATTAACTTTTAACGTGGCCTCTTCCTGAAGAATAATATCCACAAAATTGCAGTCATGGGATGCTCATTATTCATGTTGATGTCCATGGAAGTGAACACACACCATTAAAGTAAAGTGTGCCTATTTGTGTAGTAAATGAAATTATGTAATGCTCCGCCAGTGAGTGATGTAGCCATAAAACTCTGGGTATGGATCCAGAAAACTCTGACTGGTATGCACGTAATGAATCCCCCCCACCAACCTCTAGGTGGTAGGGTTATTGCTTCTCTCAATTTGACAGATGAGGGAATTGTCCCAAGGTCACACAGCCAACAAACGGGGGATCTGGGACCCCTGGTTACTGATGCGCCCCCTCCCCACTGCCCTGAAGAACAATCCCCTTAACCAACAATTCCCTCTTAACCAACCTCCCTGAGTCCCCGGCAGTGGCTTTGGGCCCACTGCTCTGCCAGAGTGACCATTGAGAGGACCACCAGTGGTTCTCCCTTTGCTCAAATCTGTTTCCCTCCAGCATTGGATGCCCTCATACAGGGTCCAGAACCCTTCCCCCTATGCCAGCGGCCTCTGAGGCAACCCAGAATGGACAGACAAGAAATACAGATCAAGCTGTCTTACCCCAATGTAATCAAGATATTGCAAGGGAAAAAGTCAAGCAATGCTTCCAAGCAGCATCAAACTCCCCCTCCCTGCAGGACCATTGGACGTCCCTTTACACAACTCCCCTCTCTGAGCCAAAGCTTCTTTTTGCCACCGTGGCAGATCTCTGCAGCCAACACCGAGGTTAGGGACCTTTGACTGCATGGAACAGAAATCCATACGGGCTCACTTCAGCAAAAAATAAATTTATTGGGAAGATTTGGGGAAGCTTACAGGTCAAAAGAAAAATTGAAACAAAACAAAATAAATCAGACCTCAAAAAGACTAAGAGAGCAAGGATTCAGGCAGCAGGAGCTAAAGCGTAAGCCAGGGCCTGGTGAGTCATGGTTACCCCGCCACTGTCTTCATGCGGCTGCTCCTTAGACTTGAGCTCCAGAAGCATCCTGAGTTCTGTGTTCACCTCTAGGCCAGGGGATGGGCAGGTGTCTTGGTTGACAGCCGCACAAATCCTGCCCATGGTGAAGAAGGGGGGCGTGCAGAAGCAACACCAGAGCTTCACGATCCTAAAAAGGAGGCAAACCCCGGGCATCTGATGTCCTCTGCCATGTGGGCTTTAGAGGATGCTGAGGGGTCCATCATTTGAGCACTCCAGGCAATGTTAGGTCCCTATCAGTGCTGTCAATTGAGGAGGATTTCAGTACGGATGTTCTCAAACACCTAGCTAGACATAAGGAAGGGGACAGGAAACTCTCCTGGGAGCGTCTTGGCCTCCAAAGGGCTCTGCCTCCAGATGACTGGTCAAGTCCCTTGGCGGTGACCAGAGGACCAGGGGCAACTCAGAAGTTTCCTCCTCACTCATCTTTGAAGCCTCCCTCTGTGAGGCTCGCTTCCAAAGTTGGGCACACGATCCCTCCCTCCTGCGTGCCCTTCCACTGATACTGGCTTTGCCACTCCTCCCAGCAAGAATCTATTTCTGCTGTCCCCTTGAATCTGAGCCGGCCCTCTGCCTGGCTGGATGTGATGCTGTGTGACTTTCCCATCTAAAGCATCAGAAGCCTTGCAGCTTGCAGCTTTGGTTTTGCACCCAGTGCCTGGCGCTTAGGGGATGTTACCCGTTATGGGTTGAATTGTGCCCCATCGAATGAGAATGTTGAAGCCCTAATCCCCATTGTGACTATGTTTGGAGATAGGGCCTTCAAGGAGATCATTAAGGTCAAATCGTAAGGGTGGGGCCTGAATTTAACAAGACTGGTGTCCTTACCAAAGGAAAAGCCATGTGAGGACACTGCTGGCAGGCAGCCATCAGCAAGCCAGGAAGAGAGGTCTCACCAGAAACCAGCCCTGCAGAGACCTTGATCTTGGTCTTCCAGCTTCCAGAACTGTGAGAAAATACATTTCTGTGGCTTAAACCACCCAGTCTGGGGTGTTCTGCTATGGCAGCCCCAGCAGACTCATGAACTACTCATTTGTTGGTGGGAAATCTCAAGAATTATCCCTACTCCCTTTCATCATTCCACACTCTCTTCCTGGTGGATCAATCCCAGGACCTAATTGCCACCTGTATGTTGACAACTGCAAAATATATCTTGAATCTGCCCACTTCTCTCCATCCCATTGTCATTACCCTAATTCAAGCCAACCTCCTCTCCAGCTCAGTATATTAGCCAGCTATTGCTATGATAATGCTGTATAACAAACACTCCCCATGTCAGTGGTTGATCACAACAAACATTCACATTTCTTTTTTTTTAAAAGATTGTATTTATTTATTTGACACACAGAGAGAGAGAGAGAGAGAGAGAGAGAGAGATCACAAGTAGGCAGAGAGGCAGGCAAAGAGAAAGGGAGAAGCAGGCTCCCCACTGAGCAGAGAGCCTAATGCTGGGCCAGGTCCCAGGACCCTGGGATCATGATCCACACTGAAGGCAGAGGCTTAACACACTGAGCCACCCCGGCGTCCCAGCACTCACATTTCTTGATGATAGGTTTATGAGTCATTTGGGACAGTACTTGCTCAGGCTATAGGTCAGGTTCTGGTCTTCTGTATTGGTCTCCTCTTTCTCCATGGACCAGCACCTACCCTGGGCAGGTTCTCATGGCAGGTAGCAGATGCATGAGTGTAAGCCACATCTTGCAGGTAAAAGCCCCTGCTTGTGTTACACCCACTCATAGTCTATTAAAGCAAAGCTATGCAGTTAAGCCCAAAGATGATGAGGCAGAAAAATATTATTCCTCCCATAAAAGGGAAGCCAGCCAAGAGCCAGGAAGGGAGGAAAAACTGAAGGCAAATAATATGTTACCACACCTGGGCTACTATGATAACCTCTATAATAGACACCTCCCCAAAACTCTGGAAGAGATATCTTCTAAAAGAATATTCCAATCAAGTTGCTCCTCTGTTTGAAACCATTGGTGGCTTCCCACCGCCCATAGGATAAAAGTCCAGGTTCCTCCTGTTGTCTGCAAGGTGCTGTGTGATCTGGCACCTTCCTCCCTCCCACACCATCCACCCCGACTCAAGCTGCTCCAGCCGCACTGGTCTTCTAACTCCTTGAACTCACCAGGACACTTGCCCACTCTTGGCTTCTTTTCTTTTCTTTTTTAAGATTTACTTACTTATTTGAGAGAGATAGAGAGTACACAGGGCAGGGAGAGGGAGAGGGAGAGGATCTTTCAAGCAGAATCCTTGCTGAGCCTAGAGCCCTATGCAGGGCTCTGTCTCAGGACCCATGAGTTCATGACCTGAGCTGAAATCAAGAGTCAGAGGCTTAACTGACTGAGTCATGCAGGAGGCCCATGCTCTTGGCCTTTCCACCTCTGTTTCCTGCACCTGGAAGCTCATCTCTGTCTTCTCCCACCTGCCGTCCTAGAAACCTTCCAGTTCTCCAAGTCCCTATGGAAATGCCATTTCTTTAGGGAGATCTACCTTGCCCCTCTTCTACCCTGCAACCTCGGATCCCCTCTTACAGATTTTCTAACTTCCTGTGATGGGCTGAGATTCAGGTACTGAAGTCCCAACCCCCAGCACCTCACAATGGGACTCTATTTGCAGAGAGGGTGACAGAGTTAAAATGAGGTCATTAGGGGGTGGGCCCTATCCAATGATTGCTGTTCTTATAAGAAGAGCAAATTGTAAATTAGGACATACACACAGAGGTAAGACCATGGGAGGACACGGGGAGAAGATGGCCATCTACAAGCCAAGGAAAGCCGTCAGAAGAAACCAACCTTGCTGGTTGGTTATCTTGGATATCTAGCCTCTAGAACTGTGATGATATAAATTTTTGTTGTTTAACCCACCCAATCTATGGAATTTTGTTATGGCAGCCCAAGGAGACTAATACACTTCTAGCACTTTCCTTTCTAGCATCATCCACAATGTGATATGTTACTGTGTACTTTCTTGTGTGTCCATCTCTCCCACTAGACAGTGAGGTGAGCAACCATACCAGGGACCACATTGTCTTCTTATCCCAAACTCTATCCCCAGCACCTAGCTTGATGCCTTGCATACAATAGGTGCTAAAAGAAATATTTGCATAAATGAATACACAAATGAGCCTCATCTCAGGAGACAAAGGGAGGTGAGGGCGTTGCAGGGTGGGAGAGGGTCTCAGCACAGACCCACCCCGTGCCTCCCCTGCCTCCGTTCTTCTGTTTCTAATGACCTTCCCAACACAGAACGGGCTCAACTGTGAGACTTGTGATTTGATTTACTCCCTGGTGACATCATAGCCTTCACCATGGCAACACCCAGTGATGCCTGTCTGCCAGACAAAGTCGCTTCCGTCAGGAAAGGGCAAAGGGACACCCAGAATGGGAAAAAGTCTCTTGTGAGCACAGCAGCCGCCCCCACAGCCCTCCATGGGCAGCCAGGACCCAGTGGGGCTGTGGCTGGTGTGCAGCCATGTCTCTGTCCCCACGGAGGGCCTCCAGCCTTCCCTGCCTGCGAAAGAGCTCTTTATCTTTGAGACAAGCCAGCCAGCCGGAAGCAAAAGTGTGTAGGTGGAGGCCAAATATAGTACTGGCCCGTCTGGCTGGTTTACCTGCAGCATCTGCTCGTAGCCGCTCAGACACCTGCGCAAAGCTCTTGCTTCCCGTCTGTACATCATCTTTCCTTCCTGGCTTTGTGCTTTCCCTCCTGCCTGCCATCCTCCCCACACCAACCTCCCCCAATTTCTTTTTTCCTTCTTTCTTTTTTTGGGGGGGGGGACCAAAAGTCGACAGAGAACCCACTGTGTGTCAGGCACTATCTTAGACAGGAGTGTCTGCCTGTGCCCAAAGGGGTCTCTGCCTTATAAAGGAGTTAAGCCCCCATGCTTCCCCTTTCGGAGGGGCTTGACAATAGGAAGCTTTGAAGGAAGCTTCAAAGAGAAGAGATATATTGCTGGTATCATGAGTGAAATCTTGGAACGCATTTCTTGCATCAACAAGGTCCTAAGTGGCCGTTAAGTGTCATTGAAACACTACTACTAATCCTCAGAGTATTTAGGGGATTTTGAGGGCCAGTCTGGAAATCCAACTACCATCTTACCTAGGCAAAGGGATTCCAGATTTCAAACGTTTAGACGCTACCTTCGTATTGGCTGAGCACTCTGTCTGGTGGTATCCCCGAGGCCCTCAGACCTCCTTAATCCCCACAAAAAGGCATCAGACACTTAGGAGACATCACAGTTTTGTCCAGTGCTTACCCCCAGAGAAAGGGCTGCCCAGTGATGAAACAACTTGGTACATAACAATCAATGCAGGTTTGCATCGGGGGCACCAGGGCTCCCACCGACCACTCCCCTGGCCAGCTGGCTGATCTTAAGTGAGGTGCCCTCTTTCCAGAGGCCCAGTGTTTTCAGCTATAAAGTGGGGATGGTCCCCCATCCACTTCATTTTAGGATCATTGGGGAGTGACTACTCAGCCTGGTCTACAGAAGGCACAGAATACACACCAGCTGTTAGAGTAGCTTCTTCAGGAAGGTAGAGCCTGCCTTAGAGTCACCCCACTGGCGGAAGTGTCAGCAGGAAAGGCGAGATGTTGAGAGATGCCTCCTGAGCTGGCAGGGAAGCCAAGACAATCTGCTCTAGAAAGATCCCAGCAAGCTGCCTGGGTTAGGGGAAATCCAACCGTGATGACACGGCACCGACTTTGCAAGATGTTACCTGATTGTGGAGGCTCGTGAGGGACAAGCAACCACTGGGCTGATTTCTTTTCCCATAGATCAGCGGCATCTCCCCAGCCCTTACCAGAGCTGGAAAAATAAGGACTTTCTGGACAAGCTTTCAGGCTGCTGACCTTTGATAAGTCACCCGAATCCAGAAATCAGATTTTATAACTGGTCTCTGCATTGTCACCAATCACTTCGGTAGGTAGAGAACAGCACTGGCCTGTGGGTTCTCGAAGGGCTGTGCCTTTTTGATCCGTATAGTTTCCAAACATAGTAGGGTATGGCACGCAGTAGGTGCTCATAAATGTTTCTTGGATGGATGGCTGAATCTATGAAGTGCAGTGAGCTGAACTGAAAATTGCTTCCTTTCTGCCAGACAAGTCCAGAAGCATGTGAAGACCCTGGCCTCGGGGAGCAGTGGGGCTCAGGCTCTGGGGAAAACTGTGAAGACCATGAAAGTAATTGAATCCTTAGGGCCCTTGAGACCCAGAGCAAACCATTCCTTACCCATGTACAAGGCATATTTCATAGAGGAAGGGACTGTGGGCTTGGGGGCCAGCCCCATCCAGCCTCTCCTGTTGATGGTGAGGGCTTGGCTCTGTTTCCTTTCTATAGCAAGGGCATAATGGCATCTCCCTTGCAGGCTTCTTACAAATTTTTAAAAATTATTTTTATTAACATGTAATGTATTTATTTGCCCCAGGTGTACATGTCTGTGAATTGTCAGGCTTACACATTTCACTGCACTCACCATATCACATACCCTCCCCAATGTCCATAACCCACCCACCCTATCCCTACATGCCACCCTCCAGCAACCCTCAGTTTGTTTGTGAGATTAAGAGTCTCTTATGGTTTGTCTCCCTCCTGATCCCATCTTGTTTCATTTTTTTCTTCCCTACCCCCCAAACCTCTGCCCTGCCTCTCAACTTCCTCATATCAGGGAGATCATATGATAATTGTCTTTCTCTGATTGACTTATTTCACTAAGCATAATATCCTCTAGTTCCATCCATGTCGCTGCAAATGGCAAGATTTTATTTCTTTTGATGGCTGCATAGTATTCCATTGTATATATATATGCCACATCTTCTTTATCAATTCATCTGTTGATGGACATCTAGGTTCTTTCTATAGTTTGGCTATTGTGGACATTGCTGCTATAAACATTGGGGTGCAGGTGCCCCTTTGGATCACTACATTTGTATCTGTAGGGTAAATACCCAGTAGTGCGATTGCTGGGTTGTAGGGTAGCTCTATTTTCAACTTTTTGAGGAACCTCCATGCTGTTTCCCAGAGTGGCTGCACCAGCTTGCATTCCCACCAACAGTGTAGGAGGGTTCCCCTTTCTCCACATCCTCGCCAACATCTGTCATTTCTTGACTTGTTAATTTTAGCCATTCTGACTGGTGTGAGGTGGTATCTCATTGTGGTTTTGATTTGTATTTCCCTGATACCGAGTGATGTGGAGCACTTTTCCATGTGTCTGTTGGCCATCTGGATGTCTTCTTTGCAGAAATGCCTGTTCGTGTCTTCTGCCCATTTCTTAATTGGATTATTTGTTCTTTGGATGTTGAGTTTAATAAGTTCTTTATAGATTTTGGACACTAGCCCTTTATCTGATACATCATTTGAAAATATCTTCTCCCATTCTGTCAGTTGTCTTTTGGCTTTGTTCACTGTTTCCTTTGCTGTGCAAATGCTTTTGATCTTGATGAAATCCCAATAGTTCACTTTTGTCCTTGCTTCCCTTGTCTTTGGCGAAGTTTCTAGGAAGAAGTTACTGCAGCTGAGGTGGAAGTGGTTGCTGCCTGTGTTCTCCTCAAGGATTTTGATAGATTCCTGTCTCACATTGAGGTCTTTCGTCCATTTTGAGTCTATTTTTGTGTGTGGTGTAAGGAAATGGTCCAGTTTCATTCTTCTGCATGTGCTGTCCAATTTTCCCAACACCATTTGTCGAAGAGACTTGTCTTTTTTTTTTTTAAGATTTTATTTATTCATTTGACAGACAGAAATCACAAGTAGGCAGAGAGGCAGGCAGAGAGAGAGGAAAGGAAGCAGGCTACCCGCTGAACAGACAGCCCGACACGGGACTTGATCCCAGGACCCTGGGATCACAACCCGAGCCAAAGGCAGAGGCCTCAACCCAATGAGCCACCCAGGCACCCCGAGACTATCTTTTCTCCACTGGACATTGTTTCTTGCTTTGTCGAAGATTAGTTGACCATAGAGTTGAGCTCTCTATTCTGTTTCATTGATCTTTGTGTCTGTTTTGTGCCAATACCATACTGTCTTGATGATTACAGCTTTATAATAGAGCTTGAAGCCTGGAATGGTGATGTCACCAACTTTGGCTTTCTTTTTCAACATCCTTCTGGCTATTCGGGGTCTTTTCTGGTACAATATAAATTTTAGGATTATTTGTTACATTTCTTTGAAAAAAAGTTTTGGTATTTTGATAGGGATTGCATTAAATGCATACATTGCTTTCGGTAGCACAGACATTTTTATAATATTTGTTCTTCCAATCCATGAGCATGGAATGTCTTTCTCCATTTCTTTGTGTCTTCCTCAATTTCTTTCATGAGTACTTTATAGTTTTCTGAGTACAGATTCTTTGCCTCTTTGGTTAGGTTTATCCCTAGGTATCTTGTGGGTTTGGGTGCAATTATAAATGGGATCAACTCCTTAATTTCTCTTTCTTCTGTCTTGTTGTTAGTGTATAGAAATGCAACTGATTTCTGTGCATTGATTTTATATCCTGAAACTTTACTGAATTACTGTATGAAATCTAGCAGTTTTGGAGTGGAGCTTTCTGGGTTTTCCACATAAAGTATCATATCATCTGTAAAGAGTGAGAGTTTGACTTCTTCTTTGCTGATTCAGATGCCTTTTATTTCTTTTTGTTGTCTGATAGCTGAGGCTAGGACTTCTAGTACTAGGTTGAATAGCAGTGGTGATAGTGGACATCTCTTGCAAACTTTTTATGGAGCTAATGCTAGCTAAGCTGTTTGCATAGAGCCTGACATATATATGTGCATAGTAAATATGTTAGTGTTGTGTATGCATAACATAACGTACATATGTAATAACATAACAATAGTTATACGTACCCTTAATGAAATGTATCAGTGTTTATAACATACAAACACCCAATAATAATATCATTGCTGAGACAGAGGGACCTGGGGCAAGGAGCAGATACAGGGAGAATAAGAAGTTTACCTTTCTTTAGTTACATTGCTTCTTGAGTCTTTCCTTTCCTGGTTGCAGTGACCCTTGGGGGTGGGGGATGGACAATGACACCGCCATCCGAGCCCTGCTCAGAGACCTATGATGAGAGCCCCAAATTTCAGCCCAAAGGAAGAGAGATGGAGAACCACCATGAGGTCCTTGGAGAAAGCGTTGATTGAGCTTGGAGTTCTGAATGGGCCTTCTGCCAGCCATGATGAAGGGGGCAACAGGTGGGCAACAGCAGAGGCCAGGAGCCCAGTTAGGGGCCTGATATGCCTGTGAAAGAGAAGAAAGGAGGTGGTGGCTGTGTGGAAGGGAGATGGGAAATGGATTTGGAATATAGTTTCAGAATACCGATGGAGCACCTTTCCTATCACCTCGGATCTCTCCATAGCCACTCTGGGCCTGCCCTGCCCTCCAAATCTTCACCCGGAACTCCCCTGACAGTTTCAAATCAGATCTCATCTGCATCAGCCCCTGCTTTAAAGCTTTCTGATGGCTTCCTACCACCCTTGAAATTAAAGGCAGATTCCTCAGCACGGTCGGCAAGACTCCGCCAGGTCTGGCCCTCATCCTCTTTTGTCCATCTGCACCACCAGGACTTGCACACACCGTTCCCTCTGCCTCTGCCCTTCCTCCTCCTCCCCCTCCTCTAATGAACACCCATGCATTTGGATCTCAACTCAAGTAGGCTTCCAACCTCCCTGATTAGCCAAATTCCCCGTGTCAGGCAAGCTCCATAGAGCTCTCTTGGTGACATCTGTCCCTTTAATTAGTAGCTCCCTCTTCCACTAAAATATAATCTTTACAAGGGTCAGTCCTGTGTGTGTTTGCACTCTCTCCCTGCATCCCCAGGGCTTGGCACATAGGAGTGCTCAATGAACAACTTGAGCAAATGACTGTCATCGGCCAGGCATGGTGCTAGGCACTTGGGAAGGCATCAACAGGCAGGGATTTTTCAGGAGCAGAGAAGCAGTCCCTGGGAGGGAGATGTCCTTCTGAAGCTCTGTCCCTGCTTCCCTGTGTCTCCTCATCAGTATTCACAGCACTGGAGCATCTCAAAGGCTGGCATCCCCTTGGCAACGTTGCCACCAGCCTGGCATGATCTGATACTTATCTGGACCACGCCGGCTGTGCCCAGCCTCAGAGGAGCTCAGGAGGATGCCATGGCAACGGCCTAGCTCCTGGGAAGGTCCAGACTTCTCCTGGACATGCCAGATCAGGCTTCTCCCCTCTCTGGCAATAGAGTCTGGGGTCCAGCCTTATAGGGACAAAATCTTTGAAGGAGAAAAATCAGCTTGAACCTTGCTGGGAATGCATCCTTGCACTCCATTGCCTCTGAGAGCCTGGGGGAACCACAGACCCATCGGTCCTAGCCATGGGCCTGTCTGCATGTCGACAGTGACTATCCCCAAGGGGATGAGTTTCCTTGGTGAGGATGGGGAATCACGATGAAGGAGGCCACAGAAAGCTCCCATGTGGGGGTTGGGGGGAATGGGCATGATGCCAAATCTTGGCTGTGCCTTCTAATTCCCTTTACCTCTGAGTCCAGTGTCCTCCTTTACAAATTAGGGATTGTAATGAATAATAATATAATAATAAATAATAATAAAAACTTACTTTGCAGGACTCTTGTGAAGGCCAGATCTGTTGACAAGTAGGAAGTTCTTGGAACATGGACAGTACACATGAAATCATAGCTGTTTTTACCAGGACCGTGGCAGGTGAGTCTGTCCTCACAGTGCAGGAGCCATGCTGGGGGTCCATGCAGAACAGGAAGGACTCGTTCGTGGAGCAGCTGTTTATTGAGCATCTGCTGTGTGCCAAGTCCTGTGTTCAGCACTGGAGCTGCCCTGGGGAACAGATGGGACGTGGTATTCATCCTCTGAGGAGCTTGTGGTTCGGGGGGTTGGTGAAGGGGGGAGATGACAAAGCACAAATGAACAGAGAAATTTCAGGTTGTGGGAAGAGCTACTAAGGAGACAAACAGGATGCCGTTTGTGTAAGATAAACTAAGAAGAGGTTGTATCTTTGCATCAGTAGTCAGGGAGGACCTCCCTGAGGAGGTGAAAATTCTAGTAAGACTTTAAGGGGATTCTGCCAAAAGTGAGGGGCTGGACACTCCCTGGGGGAGGGAGCAGGGCCCCGGGGAGGCCCTGGGGGCTGGGCTTGAGGAACTGAGAGGAGGGGAAGTATCTGGAACACAGGTCGAAGAGGGAAACTGGGCCCTGGGAGGGGTCATCCAAGACCAAGGTAAGGATTTCGGATTTTGAGCGTGATGTAATTCCCAAAGTGCTTTAAGCAGGGCAGGGAGGTGATTTAATTTATGTTTTTAAAGGTCACTTTGCAGGGCGAAGCAAGAGGGAAGCAGAGCCATAGGAGGCCGCTGCAGAGTCTGGGGATGGTGGGCGGAGGCGCTAGGGGCAGAGGGATGAACTTCAGAAATATCTGGAAGAGAGAATCTGTTCTGCCCGGGGATGGACTAACCACAGATAGATAGCGCGATTATTTTGTATCATAAAACCAACAATACTCTTCGTTTCAACCAGGAAGTGTTCCAGGCCACACTTTACACACCTCTCCCCCTCTGGCCCGGGGTGCTGGCCCCCAAGTCTTCCTGCACTCAGTCTCCCTGCCTCAAGCGGAGCTGGCAGCAACATCAGTGGGCTGCGTTGACTTCAGCTCAGCCAGGAGCGCCACGCCACCCGGATGAATACATGTGAGTTCATCTTGGCCAAGCAAGCAAGAAACCAGGCACAGCAGCTCCTTTCTAGGCTGTGTTTGGGAGACACTGGGGCCCAGAGAGGTTAAAAGACTTACTTACCTAAGAGACATCCTTAGAGAATTTGCTTCAGTAAATAGCTAAAGATTCATTTATTCAATAAGCCCATCGAGCTTCTGTTATCTGTTGTGAACACTGGCTGTTCATTAACTCTTGCAGGCCCTGCACCCAGGCAGCCTCTGGAGTTTCAAAAGCAAATCAGAGAAAGCCCCCTGCCCTTGCAAAGCCTGCTGGGTTTTTTTTGGGGGGGGGGTGGATGTTGGGGGGAGGACCCTGAGGATGTCTCCAAAGGAAAGGGGCAGAATGCCATAGAGGAACACAGAAGCAAAGACACCTCCAACAGCCTACAGAAAAGCAAAGGCAAATGGTGCAGCAACCTGGTAAACATGTATCCAGTATGAACATAGAACACATACGTCCAAAGGGCGTGGAAATATCGTTCCCCAGCTCTTTATCCGTCTTCCTTACAAGTTGTGCTTAGCCTTTTCCTTCGGACCACACATGAAAGCAGACTCAGAGGGTAAGGTAAATGTCATCCTTGGCTCTTCGGAATAGTCCCACATTCCAAACTGTGTGGCTATTGTTCTACGCACATCACGCTGCCTTGGCTTCTGGGGCGCCCTGAGTAACATAAGCTCCTTGAAGAAAGAGATTATGACCTTGGATTTCTTTGCATCTTCGTTTTTCCTTCTTCTATAATGACTTAACAAACGCTCTCTATGCGTTGGGTTGTAGATGCTGGAGTCATAGGGCAGTGACGATGATGGCGTGGTGGCCGCTGTCATGGGACTGACGACAGTTCAGCCAACTCCCAGCCCACAGAGGGTCCTGCTATGCGGGGCTAAATACCATCTCAAGCTTAACGACTCCCAAGTGTCGTCTTCTGCTTAGTGTCCTCTGAGCTCCAAACTCATAAATCCAACTATGAACTCTCCTCAGATAGCTGATTTGCCATTAACTCATTATGTTCAACATAAATTTCTAGATTCCTACCCATGCTGCCTCCGACCAGGTCCTCCCCACCTTCCTCACCTCTGTGAAGGGCACCCATCTCACTGCACAAGCCCATAACCTAGGAAGTGCCCTCGGTTCTTCTCTTTCCGGTACCGCCCCCCACCCAAGCCACCACTGCTGTCACCACCATCTCCCCCACCGCCCTCTTACTTCTATTTCCATGATAGCTTCCCCCTTGGACTTCTCCTAGCTCACCCCACTCGAAGCCATTCCCTATACAGTGGCTAGGATGACCCCATCAAATGTAAACAAAGACCTATTTCTCCCACTTTATCATCTCCATGGGTTTTCACTGCTCTCAGAGTAAAATTCTTGCTCCGCAGGGACAGGCACTGCTCCTGTCACCCCGCTGGCCCTCCCCCACTATGTGGGCCACTTTTACATTGCTCCAGCTAGCCTGCTCCCCTTCTCTTCCTGGAGCCCCTGGCACCCCTCCCATGCTTTGCACCTGCTGCACCTCTGCTCCTCCCCCACCCCATTTCTGAGCAGCTGGATCCCTCCTCACCGGCTTCCGCTCAGATGTCACCTCCTCAGAGAAGCCTCCCCTGACTTCCGGATCCAACATCAGACCCCTCACCCTAGTGGCTCTGTGCCACGTTGCTCAAACTGTCCCCCTCTGAGGCTTTTCTCCAACCTTGAATGTTCTCATGACTGCAGAACGTAGGAATCCTGATGGCAGGGGCAGTGTCCCTGCTCACAACTGTGGCCCCGAGGCTGGCAGAGGAGACACTCAAATAGTTGTTGAACTGAAACAGACCAAACAACAACAGAAAAGGCTTCCCAGAGCTGTGTTGAGAATTATGCGAAACAGTGTGTGTACGTGTGTGCGCACGTGCGTACATGCAAAAGAACCTGGCACGGTGCCAGGCTCATTGTAGGTCCTCCATGCACAGGGTGTCCCAGGCTGGCCTGCAGATTTGTAGGGACTCGAAATGCATTCTCTCCTCTTCTCCCAGGAAAAAGCACGAAGAGACGAGAGGACAAGAAACGTAAGGAGGGCTCCAGCCCACACTTGAAGCGATATATGCTCCTTTGTTCTCCTTCCTTCCTTCTCTGTGATGCGTCTACGGTTTTCAAAAGCCGAAGAGCACAGTCCGAGATTGATAGCTTCAGAGATTCGGCCCTTCTCCGTCCCGTGAGCGATGCCTCCTTGCCTTTTTCCCATCACTGCTGAACTGCCACCTGTTCCGAGCCGCCCACGTCTGTCCAGGCGCCCGCCTGTCCCTGCAGCGCTGAGCCATCCTCGACCCCTGGCCAGGGTGTCTGTGTTCCCGCCTCCGGGACGGCTTTGAAGCCAGGAGCTGCCGCTGCCTGTTTGTTTGTACCGAGTCACCATGTAGGATAACAGAGCATGAATAAGAAACAGGTACCTGATGGCAGAGCAGCTGTCTCCTGCCAGCACTGACCTCTGCCAGCTGCCATCCGCAAACCCCAGGCATCCCAGGTTCTGGAGAGGCGGCAGGGTGCAGGTGACACACCCTGGAAGTGGAAGCAGAGCACACTTCAGCTCAGCACACAGGGACCCAGCCCCTCCGGGTGCCACCAGCCACGTCTGAGTTCTGGCCCTGGCTGTGCCACTAAGCCAGGAGAATTGGGTAAGTCCCTTCACTCTTGTGATCGTCCATTCCCTCATCTGTAAAGTGGATATAATAATAATTCCAAATGGGTACCCAGGATTTATATTTTTGATCAAGGGCTCTACCTGAAGGGTTTTATTCCATTTCATTTATTCGGTCGTTCAGAAAATATTTACTGAGTGTCTGCCCTGTGCCAGGCACCGCGCTGGGTGTAGTGTATACAGTTGCCAAAGAAGATGAGATATTAGCCTTCCTGGAGGCATCTTTGCCATAGGGGAGAAAGACATGCACCATGTGATCCCATGGTAAGATGTTCAGTGCTGTCTTGATAAGCGTCATAAAGTCTACAAAGGACTGGTGCTCAGGGCAAGGAGACTGACCTGGGGAATTTGGCCTCAAAAATCCCACGAGGAAGTGATCCTTGAGCTGACATCTGATGAAGTAGAGGTGTTCATTAAGAGAGGAGGGAAGAACGTTCCGGAGAATGGGAACTGCTCTGAGTCAGAAGGTAGCTTGGAGACCAGGGGGGCCTGGCAGGGAATACAGTGCCTTTGGAGGGTGCAGAGTGGAAACGAAATGGGAAAGTCATCAAAGACCAGATCTGTGGGTGGTCCTTGTTGGCCGAGGTACAGAGGAATTATGTCTTTATCCTGAGAGTAACAGGAAGTGTTTGCAGACTTAAACAGGGTCGGATGCTCTGCAGGGTTCACTCTAGCAGCCGCATGGAGAACTGACTGGAGGGGCCTGAGGGGAGCAAGAGCCTAGAGGCTATGGCAGTCACCCTGGAGGGGGCTGAGGGAGATTTGGCACAGTGGTGGCATCAGAACCAGAGAGAATGTCCAGTGGAGGGCTGCACAGTGGGATGGACGGGGTTGCCATTCATCAGGGGGAGACAGGAATTACCGTCACCACTCTGGAGATAAGAGAATCAAGATTCTGAAAGGGAAGTGGTCCCTGCAAATAGGAGTGATAGGACCAGGCTCATGGCCTGTCTTCCAACTCAGGGGTTCAATCCCCAGGAGACCAGTGTCAGATATCATCATGTAGGTGAGTGCCGAGTGGCTGGGGGAAGACTGGTAACCAAGGCCAGGGCTGACTTCTTTCCCGAAGCTCATGCTGTCAAAGGTGATGAGGGCAACCTCTGGGTTGACTGGTTCTATCTTCAGCCAAAGCCCAGGGTTGCCAGCCATGGACAGGAGAGGGGGAGAGAACTTGAGGGTCAGCTGGAGACAGGACCTGGAAAGAGTGGAGATGATAAGCTCTGGATGCACACAGACCTTGGTGCAAATCCTGCCTTCACCCCCTTTCAGCCATGTGCCCCATGGCCTTCCCAGTAACTCCCAGCATGTAATCTGAGCTACAAGCGTTTGTAACCCAGACTGGGCTCACTGAGGTTGCCAGTGTCCCTGTCCCTAGAGACTGAGCTGCCCTTTCTCTCCAAGGATGTCCTGAGCGGGGTGTAGTGCAGACGCTCGTGAGGGTGGTAAGCATCAGAGACGGAGAAAAGAGGTCCTCCCCACAGCAAGACTTCAAGGCAGAGGTGGCAGGAGTGGTCTGCCCAGTAGGGAAGATGACTGGATCATTGACATCGTTCTAACTTAGCACTGCCCGGTGATAAAACAGACTGATTAGTCTATCTGATGGTTTTGAGCTCTCTGCACACAATGCAACTTCTCTCGCCTGAACTCAGAGCAGACGGGCGGCTCCCCGTGTCCCTCAAGGCCCCTCCCACCTTCATCCCACTATGCCCAATGCCAATCCCCGCCACACACACACACACACCACTGCCACCTTCCCTGGGGAGGAGAGGAGGGGTGTGCCTTCACTCTCTGAAGGGACGCAGTCATGTTCATGCATTCACTTATTCAACAGATATCTGTGAAGCCCACGTGCCCCAAGATCAGCAGGGATGTTAGCATGGGACTGCCTATGAGAGAGACTCATTAGTCCACACCCTCGTTCACTTATTCATCCAACGTGGTATTAGTTGAGCACCTACTGTATGCTGGGCTGTGCACTGAGCACAGGCTACTATAGCTCCTTGGTCAGCTGATCTAGCAGGGACAGTCAGCTTCCTCAAGGAGCTGGGGCTTCACCTTAGCTGGACAAGTGAAAGAGAGCTAAACAGAAACAGGGAAGGTCATCTTTGAGCACCAAAGCGATTAACGGTAGGTCGGTTCAACCCCAAAAGTTCGAAACAACCCAGTATGTGAGGAACCACAAGTAGTTCTACATGGCTGGGGGAAGGGTCTATTTGGGGGACTGGGCAAGAGCAGGGCCAGAGAGAGGGCGTGGCAGTATCATAAAGGGCCTTAAATGCTAAGCTAAGAAGGGGACTTTCTACCGAGAGCCGTGGAGGGACATTTTAAAGGTTTAGGCTGGGCTGAGAACAGGATAGTAAGTAGGGACCAGCCAGAGAACTGGCTACAGTGTGGGGATAGGAAGCCATTAGGAGGCTGGAACTGAGGCAGGGGGTGGAAAGGAGGGGGGTGCTCAGAAGACATCAGGAAGCCAAAATCTGCAAAAGGTGGCTTATCACTTCTCTATTGCCAGAAAATGCTGCTAACCAAACCACTCCACTCCCAGTGATTTACAGCAACAATCATTTATTCTAGATCAGCTAGGAGTAGGCTGATCTCAGCTGGGCTAGACTGGGGTGGTTTGATCCTGCTCCATGTATGCCTCCCCCCCCCCCTCCTCCTGGCCCCAGCACACCACTCTAGGCTTGTTCTTCTCAGGGCAACAGCTGCAGAGGCCAGCGAGAGCAAGCCCAATCAGGTGAGCACTTTGCAAGCCTTTGGTTACGTCATAGCCTCCAACATCCCATTGGTTGTCACAGGGCAGATGTCAAGGTGAAGGGGCGGGGGCTCTAGCCACCTTGCAGCCAAATCACGGGGCACAGAGGGACGCATGGATATAGGAGCACTGATGATCTGGGAGGATTTCACTATTTCCGGCAGCAGAGGAGGGGCTGGAACGGAAGGCAAAGAAAGGGAAGGAGGTCATGAGTTTGTTGCCAAGAGTGTCCCCCATGGCAGTCCACTGCCTCCAAAGCTGGGACCTGGTCCCTTTTGCACCCCAAGCCATGTAGCCACAGGAATTAAGCCTGAGACGGGGGCTGTCTCCCACACTCTATGCGTGCAGCCCGGTTACCATGCCCAGGGGCTTCCGGTGAAAGAGCCCACCCACTGCCCATTACCCCAGCTGGACCCTCCCGATCTGCCTGCCAGCCCTGCCCTGGGCCCCCAAGCTGTGTTGCTGGAGGACTCGCTTTCCCTTCTCACCCAGACTGTGTTGATTACACATTCCGGAGGCTTGTTTTCCTCTGTGTGGGCAGAAACAGTTGCACGATTGCTTCCAATTCTGCAAACAGAGGGCTGGGTGGGAAAAGAGGTGTGTGTCTGGGGACAGGAGGAACCTGCTGCTTCTGTCCTCACTGGGGTCCCCTCTTCCCCTCTATACCCCCTTCTCCTCTCTTGCTGCCCCTGTGGACCATCCACCTGATTTCTCTAGCTGCACAAGAAATGGGAAAGAGATTCAATCTCCCCTGAGGGGAACCCTATACCCTAGCTGACCCAACGAGGTGATCTTAGGATATGTCATCTCCCCTTTCTGGGTCTGAGTGTTCACACCTATAAAACAGTAACACTGCTCTAGGGAACACTTAATGCTTACTTTAAGACTCATGGGATGCTAACTAAGTGCCATACTTTCTTAAATGTTTTGCAAATGAGAACCGATATAATTATCATAATAACACTTGGAGTATCCCCATTTTACAGAGGAGACACACTGAGGCACAGACAGGTTAAGTGATTTCCCCAAGGGAGCACAGCCAAGGAGTAAGAGAGTCAGGGCTTGAAGCCAGGCAGTCCAATGCCCAAGTCCACACTCAACCACCTTTTTATACTGACGCATGCTTTCCTCTCCTCTCTGAATTTCTAGAAGTCCAGAGAACTGGCCATGTGGCGTCATGTACCAGCCCCACATCTTTATTACCTTCCGAATGCCTTTTGCAGGTTGAATTGTGTCCCAGGAAAAGATATGCTCAAGTCCTAACCCCCGGTGTGTGAACATGACCATCTCTGGATGGGGTCTTTGCAGGTGTAGTCAGGTGGAGATGGGGATGGGTCCTGATCAGCGCCAGGAGCTTGTAGAAGGGAAAGGAGAAGGGAGTTTGGAGACAGACACAGGGAGATAGGGAGACACACCTGTATGAGGCTGCGTGACACAGAGGCAGGATCCAGCCACGCAATGCCAGCAGAGGAAGGCTGGACGGCGGAGGATCACCGGGAGACCCCAGGGTGTAGATAGCAGGAAAGGCTTCTCCTCTAAACCTTCAGAGGGAGCAAGGCCCTGCAGACACTTAATTTTGCATGTCTAGCCTCCAGAACTATGCAAGAGAGCCCCCTCACTTGGGGGCCATTTATCCCCGGGGCCCTGGGAACCTGAGACAGTTGGTAAGGAAATCTCAGGGCTTCGAGCAGAGGCAGCTCTGGAAAACTTCTACAAGCTGGCAGGCTTCTCTCCCCACCCAGACCTGGGCTCAGTTCCTCCATCTCCCGCCCCCTGTGTTTCTCTTGATGGCCTCATCGCCCCTCCCCCAGGCCGACCTTGAATCCCAGAGAACTGGGGTCCTCTAATGCAATCTCCAGGCGTGGAGTGGCTGAGTAGAAAGGATGATTCTGGAAGTGGCCTGAACGAGGTGGGCTGGGGTGGGGCAGAAATCTTGAACTTCATCGGAGTTTAGAATTGGGCTCTGGGGAAGGCTGGGGATTCCAAACGGCTGTGCCCCTTAAGCCCCAGCATGCTACCTGCAGAAGAAAGTGGCTCAGGAGGACTCCAGGTGCCAGTCCCACCCCCTTCTCGGACTCCACCCCCCACCCTTCCAAGAGCAGGGCAGATTCACCTGCTTCCTGGGGGATCCCGAGCATTCGAGCATTCGAGAAGACAGAGTCTGGGGGTAAGTGTTCAGGGGACCGCCAAGTGGAAGGAAGGTTGGTTGGGAACCCTTGTGCCTCTTCCTACCCGGGCCAGTTCCTGGCCTCTGTGTCTCGCTCCTCAGCACCTTCTCCAGCACGGAACCCAAAGCCTGGCTCACTGTGGGTGAGCGACGGCGCTGCAGTGAATCCTGCCTCGTATCTCTAATCTATGCTGAAGTTTTGCTCAGGCTGGATCTCGTCCCTCTCCACGCCTCCATTCCCCCTGCCCAGCAGGACCCTCCCAAGTCCCTCCCTCTCTCCCTCTAAACTATTCTCCAAGATTCTCTTGCTGGGGCCTCCCGGTCAGCTGGCTGATAGCTGCAGTGCTGAATGAAGGTCTGGGGGAATGTTCGTCCCCAGGGAACCCTAAGATGTGACTCTCTAATGGTGGAACCATCCATTCTCAAGCTTCCAACTCAGATCTCGTGTCTTAGATCCCACGTGACCTCTCTGCTTCTTTCACCCCTTCCTTGCCCCAGGGCATCTGCCCACTCTCCCCAGCCCACCCTCAGACTCCGCCCTCCTGAGACAGAGGGTCCAGAAAAGGCTCTGGATGTCACCTGATAGGTGGTGAAGGAGGCAGGGTAGAGAGACGGAGTCAGACAGACCTGGATTTGAATTTTGGTTCTCCCACTTACTGTGTGGCCTTGGGCAAGTTACTTCACCTCTCCGGGCTTATTTTTGACATGAAGAAGAATACAGCCTCCACCACCCCATGTGTGGCACAGAGCAAGCGAGCATGCCCTTCTTCCAGGCCCTTCGTGCTGTGTGTAGCACATAGTGTGTGGCACATGAGTGTGTCATGGGAAGTCCCCACTCAGCAGAGTCTGAGAGGCACGAGTTCGCGTCCATTCCTTCCCCTCCTAGCATGTGTCCTTGGGTGAGTCATGTCCCCTCTCACGCTGGGATGAAGCCCCTCTTCTCAGGGTTTTAGAAGGACTAAATGAGAAGCGCAGGGAAAGGGTTGCTGGCTGGTTCTGTTCTCCCTGCACATTCACCTTCTCATCCAGGGGCTCCTGAACTCTAGGCTCCAAGTTAGGTTTCACAGACCCTCCTGGCAGACCTCTAGCCTCCAGATCTCTTTGTCCTTGATACGATAAGCCTCTGGTTCTCTGTGTGGTCCAACTTCGTACCCCAGAGGCCAGACCTGGAGCTTCGTACCCCAGAGCCTCCTGGAGCTTCACCAAAAAGCCTAGCAATTTCTCTTGTGACATCGGCATGACCCAGGGCAAGAGGCGAGGGCTGGGGGCTCTAGGGCTAGATAGATATGGCCAAAGTAAGTAGAGCCAGCTGCTTGGCAGCATCATGGCCCCAGGGGGTGAGGGAGGCACTTTGTGATAAAGCCACAGCCAGGACTTGCTGGAGGACAAGGAGACACAGGGGGACCCAGCTCTGCTCCAGTCCCAGGGAGAGGGGTCCTGGGGCCATGGCAGGCCCAGCATAGGGCTGCAGGACTGGAAGTGCCCCTGTCCCCTCAAGGAGGGGCCACCCACAAGCCTGTTATCACTGGCCAGGCCCTTCCCATCAGCCCCAGCAGGAATTAGCAGAGGCTGCTAAGTGGCCTCCTGCTTCCTCCAGTGGTCGAGAGGAGGGGGAGGAACGGGGGAGGAGGGAGCAGCACTCGCGCTGTGCACATAGGGTGATTGTCATGGTTACGCTCTGACAAAACCGATGGCTCTGCTTCCTGCAGGCCACCTAACCCGCCGTGGCCATGTGGGCATCCATCATGCCCGCGGCCAGGGCGCTGGGCACTGGGCTTGGGCACCCCCTCCAGCAAGTCTGTGTCAGGGGAGGCAGCCTCGGGGGCTGTGGACAAAGGGAGTATTTTGCGCAGGCACGTGTTGCTTCTGGGGCAGGTCAGGGCTGGTCCAGCTTGCTGGGGGAAGAGGGGCCGGCTGCTGGGCTGTCCTGAGTGTGTGCGTGGAGGGCGTGCACGGGAGTGTCAACGGGACGACTTCGGTGGGGGTCTCTACTAGCGCCTGTGTGCCCACAGACATCGGGTTGTGCTCGGTGTGTGTTTGCTCTGGGGAGGGGGTCAGAGGTGATGGGATTCAGGATGTTCCAGCACGAGAAGTGAGAATTACTACTACCACATGTTGCTGCTGGAATCCTCCTCCCTCCCTCCCCCCTCCCCCCTCCCTCTCTCTCATCCCCTCTCTCCCTCTCTCCCTCTCTCTCTCTCTCTCTCTCTCTCCCCACTCCTTCCCCCTCTCTCCCTCTCTCTGGAGCTCTCTATTTCTCTCTTCTTTTCTGTGTGTGATTCTGATCGCCTTCTCTCTGTGTCTCTCTTCTCTGTCTCTGCCTCCCTCCTACCCCCCATCCCAGCCACCTGTTTCCACCATCATTGGGTCCCCATCACCTCGTGTCTTGTCCTCCGGAGCCCTGGGGCTACCAGGAAGTCTGCGGGCTCTCCATCCCTGGCTGCCTGGCTCCTACCGGCTGCTGTCCAGGTGCCCGGCGTGGGAGTGTCCCCCTAGCCACCGGCTGAGTGCGGCACATGTCCCCCACCTCCTGCCAGGTAAGCAGGGCTCCAGGACTGAGAAGGGTCCTCCAGCGGTGGGACGTGGGCTGTGGGCAGTGGAAGGTGGCAGGCGGCGGCAGGCGTGGGGGACTTGGTCCGGAGTGCAGCAGTGGTGTCTGCTAACATGTCAAGCCGTGCTGGAGCCCTGTCGCTGTCATTACATCTCCCGCAGCCCCAACAGTTCCCTCCGACGCGACGCTCCCTCCACTCCCTCCACAGGGCACCAGCACAAGGGCAACCGCAGTGGAGGGAGGCTTGGTGGAGGTTTGGCCACTGGGTGGAGGCCAGAAGCTTCCCCTTCTCTACTCCCTCCGTGAGCAACAGGCACTTTCCTGCGTCTCTGCTCCTACTCTTTCTTTCTTCTTTTTTAGCTTTCTTTCTTTCTTTCTTCTTTCTTTCCTTTCCTTTGCTTTTTTTTTTTTCTTTTTCTTTCTTTCTAGAAGTCTTTAGAGGAAGCAGAGCATTCTTCCTCTCCTCTGCTGGCGTAAAAGCTCAATCCCCGGGTTCATTTGTCCAAACCTGGGCAGGTCCCCAGGAACCGGGCTCAGAGGGCACTCCATGAACTCCTGCCGTCTTGCCCAGGGTGAAGGGCGCTCCCTTGGTCAGCTGGGCTTGGAGGGGGCTGAGCACATGTGTATGTGGTATATAGGATGTGAGTTGAGAAGCGTATGGGGTATGTGTGTGCAGGATTGTGTCCCTGGAGGGTAGGGATACATACGGAGTGAGCTCCATGAGTTGTAACGGGGGGCACGTCGCATGTATAAGTGTGTTCATGTGTCTCAGGGCACTTGTGGCACTTCTGTGGGATGCACAGTGCCTGCGGGGTTTTAAGAGCACGGGGCGTATGTGTGTGTGGCTCATGTGCACACATGCACGTGCACAGATGATTGTGGATTAAACCTCGCCCAGAGGTTTCTGGGCAGGGTCCCTGAGGCCTCACCCGACTTCAGTTAGCATCGCCCTCCAGGAAGGCTGCTCATTTCCATCCGGCCCTCCCACAGCTGGCCATCCAGCGCCCGAGGTGAGACGGGCTCTGTGTTCTGATGGGTGGACTGCACACCCCACCGCTTTTCAGACGTGAGACAACCCAAGGTTCCCAGCCAGAAGGGCGGGTAACTAGGTGTCTGTGGCCTTGCAGAAAATAGTGCAAGGACCAACCCCAAATCCAAGCCAGACTAAGCTCTCAGTAGAGATCCCAGCCATTGACTGTTGTTTTGCTGGGCGGTGGAGCAGTCTGTTAGTAAAGTTGTCCTGAGCCAGAGGAAAGAAAGAAGGAGAATTTCTGAGCCTATGAGTGTCCCTCACCATACCTCGCTCTGAGCGGACACCTGCACGGAACCCCTGGCTTCTCCTTCACCAGCAAATGATGCTGACTATGGTTCTGCAGGAGGCCGGCTCCACAGGGAAAGGAGGCAGCCCTGGAGGACTGGGGACAGTGAAATAATCCCGGCCAGAGGCTCTAGGTCAGCCGCTCCTTCAGGACCCTGACCTTAGTGTTCAAGCTATCTTTTCTGCTGGGTGAGTGAGGCTCTTTGAACACCTCCTGGCTGGGTCCCTCCACCTACATGGCCAGGGTAATCAAAGGCCAAGCTAGCCTAGATTTCTCATGGCCTCCCTAGTGCTCCCAGTCTGGCAATGCCAAGTAGAGGGTCACCATAAACCCAAAACAGACTTCCCTGTGGGCATTGGGAACTGCCCAGTGGGCTCAAGGAGCAAAGTGTGTGGTTCTAGGTCAGCAGGGATGAACACATCTTCTTATGCCTTTTAACCTCCTTAAAGAAAATGTGACCACTGGGGACTCCATCGTGAAAACCCTAGCCGGTGCTCTGGGGGGAGGTGGGGGCTCACCCAGCAGCATGGCTGACACAGGAAGCCTTCTGGGAGAAGGGGTTGGGATCACGGGCTCAGCGTGGGGCTAAGAAGGCTTCCTGGAGAAGGTGGTATTGGAGTGGGGACTTGGAGGCAGCAACCAGAGGGGGTGTGGCAGTATGAAGGGACAGAGAGGGGCAGGGGAGGGTTCGTACAGACTGGAGGCGTGCCTTCAGGTGGGGAGGGGCAAGAGGGCTTTGTCCATGGGCATCAGATAGGCCAGTCTGAATGGACAGGCAAGATAGGGTAGGACGAGAGGAAAGCACACCAATCATCTGGGTAGTGGACGCCCACTTTATGCCAGGTTCTGTACTGAGTCCTGGGGCCCTGTCCTCAAGGAGTTTGCAGTCTCCAGGAGGGAGACCAACACTAATCAGCTAGCCAAGATTATGTAAAACAGTGCCCAGGAGACAGGCACTTGACGTCTCCTTGAGCCAAGCGGAGGAGGCAATGCCGTTTCTCTGGACCTGAGGCAAAGGGATGGGTCCAGGCTGGGGAGACACACTTAGAGGAGTTGGCTGTCTGTACATTGCAGCGGGGCCGGGGTCCACTGCTCTGGGACAGCAGAGAAGGCCTGAGGTGGGCCCTGGAGGAATGTGTGTCTCCATGCCCAGTCACTTGCCTCACAGGGGGATGAATCTGCAAAAGAGACAGAAGGTGCAGCCAGAGAGAGGGACCAGTACCTCGTGTCTTCCCTGCCCTGCACTGTCCCCTTGCCAGGGACCTTACCCCTGGTATTTTATTTAATCCCTACATTACAGCTGATGAAACTGAGTCTTGGAGATCTCCAAGCACTAGGTTTGAGGTCATCTAGCAAATGACAGAGCCATGGCACTGGTAATGAAGCAAGGGATGTTCCGGAGCACATGTTATGGGTCTGGTGCCGGGAGAGAAGAGGAACGAGGAGGTCTCCTTGCCGTCCTCTTGGAGATGTTAGAACCATCACGGAGGGGGATGGTTATGGCAGGATATGGCTTAGGGGGTTTGGGGGATGGAGCCTCATACCAGATAAAGGGATCAGGAAAGTCTTCAAGGACGAGGCGGGACCTTAAAGGGCCCAGAGGACAAGGAGGCTTAGAAACTGGTAGATGAGACAATGGTCTCTTGGTGGAGGGAAGCATATGGAAAAGGACATGGATCTGGGGGCTCACGGGGTTCTAGGGAGAAACATACGTACTGCTTTGCCAGGAGCACAGAGTTAAGGGGAAAGGAGAACTATGGGATCAGGCAGCAGAAGTGGAGAGACGGGTGACCATCAGGGAGGCGGAGTTTGACATGAAGGAGTCAGGCTTCAGCCCAAACTACTGGCAATCCTGAAGCAAGGAAGCACTGGACAGGTGGCGACCCCAGGACGACAAACTGACGAACCCAAGCATTTAAACTTCACCCCTTGAATTGTCACTGGGATCTGGGAGTATTCCGGTCCTCAGTATGAAACTCTGTGCTGGATTTTGCACTGTGAATGTTCCTAAATTCCAGGCGATCCCAGTACAAAGGTCTTCTCCCTCTTCTTAGATCAACACCAGGGATCACACTGCTGGGCCCAGGACACGAGGCAGTTCCTTCCATAGGTGCCATTCTGGAGACAGGGAAGGACCCAGGGTCAGGACAGACAGCTGGAGTGGATGCTCCCAGGACAGCCTAGAAAGGAGCCGTAGGTGAGAGTAGTTGGAGGTCAGGGGGTGGGTCCATCAGGTTGGAAACGTATCTTCGCTGTTCTTTGTTCAGATCCCATCCAGTGGTCCCAGTAATCATTATCTGAGACCCCACAGATGTGAGATTGTAGGTTTGAAGAAAGTCATCCTAACAGAAGAACATTAATGAATGTTCTTCATTCTGACTGACCACTCAATGACCACTTAATGCCAGACCACTCTGAATGACCACTTCATTCATACTGACGACTTAAGTACTTCCCGACTGAACATCTTTCCTTGCTCAATGCCAGCATCCATCCCCGGCCATCACTAACACCGACACCCATCAGGCTGTCTTTGGGTTTGGGGCCGTGTCAGCAGCCAAACTCACAGTGGTGAAGGATCACAGAACGGAACTGAAATCTTGTGAAGGTTGTACGATTTGTATTCTAGTGGACCCACTGGCCAAGCTCCCTTCCCCAGCTATTACTCCCTTCCTAATATTGTGGTTTCTGTCCCTGGACCGTCATCTGTGCTCAGACACCCAAATAGTTCTACTAGCCAAGTTAGATCAGATTGTGCTGCAGGAAAAAGCAGCAATCTTTTCCTTCTTGCTCCTGCCACACACCCAAAGTGGGCCATGCATGTTGTCACACAACACAGTCACTCTTAGATCCAGGATAACAGAGGCTCCTTATGGACACGTGTCCCCACGATCACAGTGGCAGGGAACATGACACAGCTAACTACACACCAGCTTGGAAAGCTTTCTCCTAGAAGTGACACTCACTTCCTCTCAGTTCATTGGCCAAAGCAAGACACACAGCCATACCCTCCAGGGGACAGCCTACAAGTGCCCAGAGGAGGAGAATTGGAAAGGTCTGCCGAGCAGAGTGAAGATCGCATGTGGGCTTCTTCAAGACAGAAACATCATAGTCTTTATGGTGATGCAAATAGAAAATGGGGGGAAGAGGAAGGTTTACCTTGCGTTGAATCCCATCAGGCATCTTGGCCCCCAATCCCAGCTGCCGAATGCCTTGTGGCCAGCGGAGTCATCTCCAGTCATCCTCAAGCCCAGCCTTAACAAGGCCACTGGAGAGTCTTCATAGTGTCTTAGTGTCTTGGCCTGCTGTCCTAAGAATACCCTAGAATGGGTAGTCAGCAATTTGCCTTTCACAGTTCTGCGAGCCAGAAGTCTGAGATCAGGGCGCAGGCGTGGTGCGCTTCCTGGTGACGGTCCTCTTCCTGGTTTGCAGGTGCTGGGCACCTTCTTGCTGTGTCCTTACAGGGTGGGGAGAGGGAGAGCTCTGGCTTCATGTTCTCTTCATATAAGCCCTTGTTGGGGTTCTACCTTCATGATTTTAGCTACATCTGATTGCCTCCCAAAGGCCATCTCCAAATACCATCGCGGTGGGGACCAGTGCGGACACGTAGGAATTCGCGGAGACACGGGCCTTCAGCCCATAGCACGGAGACCGCTCTGCTGTAGGAGCTCCAATTCTTCTGGGTCCCTCCCCCACTGAGCCTCAGTTCCTGATCCTCAAAACGGTTAAAATAATCGTTATTTTGCCCCAAGTCACCGAGCTCTGGTTAATTCACAGATATTTTGTTATAAATCGCTCCTAATGAGGCAAGGATGCTCGTTATTCATACTTTCATGGCACCGTGGTCGAGGCGGAAGGGTCAGTTGGTCAGAGACTAGAACCCCCTCACTACTTTAAATTCCATCATTTTCAATTCTTTGAAACTTGAAGTTTTTTTTTAAAAGGTTCCTCAAGAGCCTGCCGGGGGTTCTGACCTCGACCAGCTTTGCCCCTCCGCCCATCTTCCCCCACACAGGCCAGAGCTGCCCGTTTACCTTCGAAAGCCAACCCTCCGTCGTTCGCACAGCTCTGGGTCGCCGCTGACCACCTCAGCTGAGCTGTACACGCCTGTACAGATACGGTCAGCCCCGACTCTGGGGCTGGGCACCGATTGTTCCACCACGTCAGGACGATGCCCAAAGCAGGCCTGCTACTGTGTCCATTTTACAGATCAGAAAACTGAGGCTCAGAGAAGTGAAGTTGACTTGCCCTGGTCACTCAGAGGTACCAGTCAGAGTCCGGCTTCCAACCTAACTGTTGGGACTCTGGAGCCTGAGCTCTGGACCCTCAGGCTGGCTGACCAGAGGCACCCTGCTCCTGGCTTCCTCTCTCCGCCTTCTCCTCCCCAGCTGGTTGTCTTCTAGTCTCTGTTGCGGACCACCCCACTTTGTATCTTGAATTCTAAGAGAAGGCTTTTATCTTGCTTCTGAGCATGGGGGCTATTGTCATGGCTTCTACAATGGCTCGAGGACAGTCGCAGAGGCCCCAGAAGGAGACTGCCGGACTTCTAGCCCCACACCTCCCACGGACTAGCTTTGTGACCTTGGGCCAGTTTCTTAACCTCTCTTATGTGCACCCAGATCATCTGTAGAAAAAAAAAAAGAAAAAGAAGAAGAAGAACGAATGAAAAAAGAAGCACTGTAAGCTCATGAGGAATCCATGGGCTAATCCACGTAAACCACTTAGCGCAGTGCCGAGTCAGTGACAGTTTAAGTGTCGGGAGCCTCTGAATCCTATCTCCTTAAGCCTGGTTGGCAGTGGGGACTCTGTCTCCTGGACCCAGCTCCTTCCACGCCTTCCCCAGGTTCCCTGCTAACCTTCAGCCGCTCCCCAGCAGCTGGAGTCCTCCTGGGAAAAGGGAGGCTGCAAAGCTCTTCTGAGTTTCTCCTGCACTGGGACCCACTGAGACCCATTTGGACGCCAGTCTATGTGTCCACAATGTTCTGTTTGCCTTTTGGCTCAGCCGATTTCCTAGCAGGAGTTGCTTCAAATATGCTGGCTGGGTAGGAAGAGGACGGGATGTAGAGCCATCCCTGCTGCTGGAAGCCTGGGGAAGGAATGTCAGAGGATGGGAGCCAGTGTGCTGTGGAACCTGGGGCTTTTGTCCCAGCTGATGCCAGGATGGCCCCTCTGAATAAGAGCAAGCAGCTCCTGGGTGCCCGGCCAGGCTCTTGGCACCTGGATCTGACAAGGAAGCAGCAGAAGGACCCAGTTAACAGATTACATTCTAGAACTGGACCGCTGGGTTTCAAACCCTAACTGTACCACCAGCTTGCTGTGTGACCTTCTTTCTTTAACCTCTCTGGGCCTTGGTTTCCTCTGCTATAAAGTGAAGAGGATCTGCTTCATAAGGCCTTTGCGGGGTCCGGGGGCTTAAGTGAGTTAATCCCCTGGGGAACTGCAGAAACAGTGACGCCTCTGAATGGAGCCTGAAAGTCACACATGGGCCCCCTTAAAATGGGAACCTTAAAATGGGGAACCCATACAGGGCACGTGGGTGGTTCAGTCAAGTAAGCATCTGACTCTTGATTTTGGCTCATGTCATGATCTTAGGGTCATGGGATCGAGCCCCTATTCAGGCTCTGCATTCAGCCAAGAGTCTGCTGAGGATTCTACCTCTCCCTCTGCCCCTCCCCACGCTCATGCCCCCTCTCTCTTAAATAAATAATCTTAAAAAAAAAAAGATGGGGAGCCCATGCACATCTGTTCCCTTAGAGCAGTTGGGAGCACTCGATTTCTTCTGGGTGGACCCTGGACTTTCAACTTGGGAGAGAAGAGAGAAGATTAAATTCTCCAGGCCCCTCTCTTCATGTTAGATAAAGATGCCAAGACTGGGTCAGTGTTGGGAGGTGACCTTCACCAGGTCACGGCATTAAGTACAAAGGGACCTTGTGGTTAACAGACAATCTCTGAAGCCAGAGTCTAAATTCTAGCTCCATTACTTAGGAGGGTATCACCTTGAGTAAGAGATGTAAACTCTCTGGGCCTCAGTTTCTTCATCAGCAAAATGGGGATAACAGATCTGCCTCCTCTTCACAGGGCTGTCCTGAGAGTTCCTGGGGCTAAGGCCTAGCAGATACTCCTTGCTTAACATGCGTTGGCTGGTATTACTTTTATTTTTCTATTTATTTTAGATTTCATGTATTTATTGATTTTTAGAGAGAGCGAGTGGGGAGAATGGCAGAAGGAGAGACTCTTAAGCAGACTCCAAGCTGAGCATGGAGCTTGACGCACGGCTCGAACTCGTCACCCTGAGATCATGACCTGACCCAAAATCAAGAGTCAGATGCTTAACCCCAGGCACCCTTGGCTGTTAGTACTTTTAAAGAGCTCTTTCAGCCACTCCCTGTGTGCTGGGGAACATAACAAGGAATGGGACAGTTTGGGTCTCTCCCCCTGGGGACGGGGTGGGCAAGGACAGACGCTAAGCCAGCACCCTGCCCGATCTGCGTCCCACCAGGCGCCCTGAGTGCAGGACCAAGTCATGGGCACGGCCAGAGAGTGTGACAGCAGGGTCCCCGGGGGCAGCCCACACAGAGCGGTCGGCAGAGCTGGCCCTAAGGCCTGGGAAATCTGTCTCTTTGTCCAGCGCCCTTGCACTGTCCCACGCAGCCTGTCTGCCATCCGAGGGAACAGCATGTGCGGGGGCGTCGCCTCGCAGTGTGGCACAAACCGACCTGGGACCTCACAGGGAGTTAAGACAATGAACCCACGCTTCTCCTATACCCAGGCTGGGTGCTGTAGGAGAGGGGTTCCCTGGGGCGGCTGGATGGCAGGTCTGGGGGCCATGGGTGGCCACGACCACCATGGGGAAATGCCAGAAACACAGGTGCCCAGAAGCAGCCTGAGTTGGCAGGAGAGCAAGACCAGGAAGAACTCCCAGAGAGAAAAGGAAGTGAAAGTCCCGCCAACATGTATCTAGGAGGCGGCCCTGGGGTGAGCAAGCCCTCTAGACTCAGTGTCTCACTTGCAATCCTTGCAAGAACCTGGGGGGCTAGGCTCCCCCTCTGCGTGCTCCTTACACAGAGGGCGAAACTGAGTTTCAAAGAAGTTGCTTCGAGAAAATTGGCAAGAAAGAGCAAAGGCGGTTGGTGTCCCGAAGCAGCAGCTCGCTCCCTAGTCTTGTCACTGCATCCCTCCCATGCGTTTGAGGAAGGCACGGTTCAAGGGTGTCACGTCAATTTCCTAGGAGCCCCCCTGTGCAAGAGATCAGCTCTAGAAGGCAAAGGACTGCGGAGAGGGGGCGGAGGGATGGATTCTAAAACAGCCCTTCCCTGGGGGCCGTCCTCCAGGGAACTCCTCAGTGCCAGGGAGGCATGGACAAGGCTGAAACCACAGGCGACCATTTAGTGCCTTTCCTGGGGCTGCGGGGACGCTGGTGGCTCCGCGCAGGGGGTTCACCTTGTACCTGTGGCCCCAGAAAGATGGGCACCAACTGCGTTTGTGTCCATGGAGTGCAATTTTCCCAGCGATGGGGTAGCTCATTTCTGAATGATTCTCCGTGGGCAGAGACCCCAACGCTGGGCCCTCACGGGGTCCCCGGGAAACAAGCATCTGTGAACCTGGCAGCCAGCACCGCCCGTGAAGACTCACACCACCTTCTCGATGGTGGACAACAGAGACTGTCTTCAGAAACCTGACAGCCCTCATGGAGGGCTTGGAGGACGCATACTTTTCGGTGTGGTTGTGCCTCTTCTTCCTCTTATAGCAGGCTTCTTAACTGGAAACTTCTGCCGCCGTGGGTGGCTTGGGCCTCAGCCACCCGCCAGGCTGGCAGAGCGTACGTCCGTGGCCTGATTATCCCATGAAAGTCCATGCTTTCATGCATCCCCCACCCAGAAGAAGACTACGTCTGTCCCTGGGATGGACTTCTACAGGCTTTGGGCTGAAATCAAGAGATTTCTCGCACTGTTAGCTGCTTTAAAGGAACCCATAGCCGAGGCCTGTCCCCACCCACAAGACCGTCCGTCCGGTTCATTTATTCATTCATTCCCTCACTCGTTCAATCACTGGGACAAACGGAGCACCTGCCAGCATCCATTCCAGTCATCGGTGAGCCCTGACTATGGGCCAGACAGTGAGGGGGATGGTCCTGGCCTCGAGCGCTGGGAGCTGATGGGACACAAGGGGACAGGACCCAGGGCCTCGGGAGCAGAGTTCTTGTCCATTGTGCTCGCCTCTGGGACCCCCGCGAGTTCTGGTACATGGGCGGCCCCCCATCCGTGTGCACTGAGTGGACAACACATGGCCGATGAGAGAGTGGCTGGCAAGTTCACGGAGGTGGGGTGGCATTTGAGCTGGGCCCGAAAGTACGGGTGAGTGCTCCCCGGGAGGGCAGGGTTGGGGCGGGGATGGCCTTCCTGGCAGAGTCAGTCACACCAGAAGAGATGTGGGAACAGGAAAATCAGGCTTGTTTAAAGGAAAAGCAAGTGGTCGTGACAGGTTGGAGCGTGGGGTAGATGGGGCAGGGGTGGGGGTGGTTCGGAAGCATCGATGTGGGCCCGACGCGGTGGGGAGGTGGAGAGAAGGAACCAGAATGTGAGAACCTCAGAATTCTAGAAGCTTGGGACAATCGGCCAGGCCTGAGAACCCATTGACTCTGCCCCAAACTTGCAGGGAGCCCTGGGGCTGCTCTGTGTGGGGGGCCATCCTTGGAGCCCAGGTTCCCAGTGGTGCATGAAAGCACGGACTTTCTAAACAGCTCGGTGACAAGGAAAAGGATGAGGACCCCCAGCCCGAGGTGAGTGGGCAGGGGGCAAGGCCTGAATTGCTTGGTGGGCTCACAGTAGATATGTCTGGCCCGGGCCTGGCCAAGACCACTGAGCTGGGGAGGCCCAGCCCCTTGGACACAGTCTGGGGGCATCTGGCCAGGGGGGAGGGGACAGGTGTCCATAATGGCTTCCCAGGTGAAGGAAGGCTGCCGTGATGTCTCTGGGACAAACTGGAACGAGAGGGGAGAGGGGACAGGGCTCATTTCAGCAGCAAGATCCGAATCAGAGGCTTTCCTGAGGTGGGCTCTTGGGTGGGGACCTTCTCAGCTTCCCAGGGATCCCAGGGATCCCAGCTATGCGGACTTGGTCCCTGTGCAAGCTCCTCCAGCCCAGGAAGAGGGGGTCCCTACAGGGAGGGTCTACTGGAAAAGACATGGAAGAGAAGCCTCCAGGCCCATCCAGAACCCACTAACTTCCTGTCCACTCACGTGCAGGCATTCTGTCCTTTATGCTTCTAAGGAGGTGGGCACTATCATCCCATTTTACAGCTGCGAAAGGCACAAAGAGGTTAAGTACCTTGCTCAAGGTCACACAATATGGAGGTGGCAGAGCCCAGCTGAGAAGCCACCAGGAAGTGGCCGTCTAGGACTCTCACCCAGGCAGTGCTCCAGATCCTGGGGCCTGGCTGCCAGCCACTAGCAAGTTTCCCGCCTCTCCAATCCCCTTCTGGCAAGCAGGCAGGAGGGCCCTCTCCTTGAACCCAGGACCCTGATGCATGCGTTCCCCAGCCTGTTGTGAGGACCGAGGACAAGCAGGGCTCCCACTCTCTCTTCTCCCGGCTCCTTTCCCTGGGCATGGTCCCACATTGCATCTAAACCAAGCCCTCTGTGGGTTCCTGTTGGCCCAGGAACTCTAATGGGGTGCCTACCAGGCTGTAGTGCTTTACAAGCATTCCTAGTGCTCACACCCACCTTCCCTTTATGGGTGGGGGAAATGAGCTGCCAGGGATGTCTGGAAGTGTGCTGGCGAGTGGTCGGGCTCGGTGAGTTCTGTTGTCAGCCTAGAGCCCTGCACCCCAGGCTATCCCAGAATAACTGCCCAGAGGCACCGTCTGGGGTCGGCTCCCGGGGTGGGGGGGGGAGGTTGTATGCAGGAGCTGGGTGAGCTCATGTGCTCAGAATCAGAGCAGCAGCTCGAGAGCATCCCTGCCAGGGGAGGCCTCATGTCCTGCAGCTCAGGCTCCCCAGGCTCCTGGTGCTCCCTCCTCTTCATCCTCCCTCCTTCGCCAGCCTCTCCTGGGCTTGGCATGGACTGGGAAGGAGCTGGAGAAGGGGAAGGGCAGGTGCTGACTGGGAGCAGGCTGCTTCCTATCCCACCGAGCCCGACCACTCGCCAGCACACTTCCAGACATCCCTGGCATCTCATTTCCCCCACCCATAAAGGGAAGGTGGGTGTGAGCACTAGGAATGCCTGTAAAGCACTACAGCCTAGTAGGCGCCCCATTAGAGTTCCTCCTCTGAACTGAGCCCCATGCGGGGAGCTGGGACCCAGGCACAGGAGGGGAACCTATGTTCTTGCAGCGCCTGGGGTCACCAAGCATCCCTAATTAGAAGTTACTGTGCTTCGGATGACAGCTGTGACAGACAGGTGCTCAGAGGCTGTGGAAGCCCCGGAGGAGGGCGTGCCTGATAGACTGGGGCGTTGGGGACCGCACGGGGAGGGAGGCTTCAGAGAGAAGGTGGCTGTGAAACTGGGCCTTGAAGGCTGAACAGGTCTTTGAAAGGCGGAGAAGGAGGAAACCATCTTTTTAGGGAAAACCCCAAGAGTGAGAAAGAGCCCCATCCGGGGCACCGTGACAAGGTCAGGGTGTCTGGAACAAAGTGACCATGCAGAACGAGGCAGGAGGTGACACAGGACAGAGATGAGGACCCAATGGGGATGAGCCCAGAATGCCATGCTGAAGGTTTAACCTGTTCCGACAGAGAAAAGCGATGAGGAGCCATGACGCTCAGGGTAAAGGGAGACTGTGCGTGTCGCGGTGTGTGTGTGTGTGTGTGTGTGTTTGTGTGTGTCAGGGGGGTATGTGTGTGTGTGCGCATGCGTACATGTGCACACATGCCTGAACTGACAGAGTGAACTGGAAGGGAGGCAGCCTGGAAGGTGAGGGACCAGGGCAGAGATGGTGGCGATGGTCCAGGACAGAGTAGGGAAGCAGCAGTGGTGGAAATGGAGAGAAGAGGAGGATGTCAAGAGAGTGCCTGGGCGGAAACAGCACAGCTGGGGGGGCAGGTTAAACAGGAGGCTGCACAGCCGCACAGTGAAGCGAGCACTCGGGCTCTGCGGTCCTTAGCTCCCAGCCCTGTTACCTACTAGCTGTGGGACCTTGGACCGTCTACCTCACCTCCCTGAGCTTGGTGTTTTTATCTATAAAACAGGGATGCTAGGAGTGTCTATCCTGGAGGGCTGTTGCCAGACTTTATAGATGAAGCCTGTGGAGTGATGTTTCATTCATTCAAACACAAGTATTTATTGAGCATCTACTAGAGCCAGGCGTTATTCTCTTGGTAGCGGGGTTAAGCAGTGGAGGAACTGAAGCCGTCCCCGTGCCCTCGTTGGGGATGACGCTCCGGAGAGCTGGGGCGACACGTCAAACCAGCATACACAGCACGCCAGATGGTGACAAGTGTGTAGGAGAAATCAAGGGAAGAGGGCTCAGAAGTGCTGGGAGTTGTGATTTTTAGAGCGACCTATGTGACCGAGAGAGCGGTTTCAGAGATGGAGCGCTCAGGGATGGTGTCCCAAGCTCACGGCGTGGGAGTGGAAGTGGCAAGCTGAGCTGGAGTGGGAGCAAAGATTTTGGAGGGGCGGGGGCAAGGGATAAAAGCGCACGGAGTTGGACACACCATCGCTATGAAGTTACTAGGTTCATGGCAGGGCTTGGGGAGCGGAGGAAGACGGGAGTCAGAGGCCAAGTGTTTGCTATGAGGAGGGTGTAACCAAAACCTTGGGAATGACAAGCAATGGTGGGGGGTGCCTAGCCAAAGGGCATCAGCCCTCTCCCTGCCCCCAATCCCCACCATGGAGAATGGGTTTTATGAGCAGATTAAAAGTGGTGATCTTGGAGCCGCAGCTGAGACCAAGCATCTGTCCCAACTCCTGACTCAGGGGTGACAAGGAGTCAGCAGTCCTTCCTGTCTAAGGCTGCAGGGGAAGCAGGTCCTTGGACAAGGACTCAGAGGGAACCCCAGGAGAGGCCCAGGATACAGGGTGTCCGGTGGCTCCAGTGTGGTGGTCACAAAAGGCACAATGGGGCTCGAGGCGGGGCGGGTGGCCAGAGCCTGGCCCAGGAACACAGAATCATGGCGTCCCCTGTGGACAGAAGGTAGAAGAAGCTGGGACCCTGTGTTACCAGTGATGGTGTATTTGAGGCCTTGACATAAAAATGAGATGGAAGCCTAATGGATTTAACATCAGCTTCTTCCCTGAAGAGTCGCCTGGGCCTGGTGGTCAGAGGACATCTCTCTCTCAGCCGGGTGAATGAGGAACCCAGGAACTGCTGGCCTGGTGTTATCATTCATTCATTCATTCGTTCGTTCATTTCACTGTGTAAATATTGAGCACTAGTGTGTGCCAGGCATCGTACTGGGTACTTTCTAAACATTATTCACTGTGATCTTCACGGTCCTGGTGAGGTTGCAGTCAGTGGCCCTTCTGCTCACCCAGTCTTGCTGACGAGGGAGCTCGCATGCGGGTACTAACACGTCCCCACGTGGGGGAGCAAAGCAGTTGCTATGAACTGGGACTCACATCTGGGCTTGTCTGGCTCCAGAGAGGCCTTCCCGAAGGACAGGGAGTGCTGGAGATTTACAGGTTCTAGACCATCAAGGACTGTCTTGGTTTCAACAGTCACCCCGGGAACCTCCTACAACCGGAGTGTTTCCTAAGCCCCGGTGGCCCCTTGAGCCCCAGCTTTGGATGGTTGGAGAGAGGATCCCGGTCCCATGAGCTCTGGGTTCTACCTCCCACCGGGCTGGCAGTGGGCTGCTTCAGGGGAAAGCCCCTCACACAAGCACCCATTGTACCCGCCTGTTCTTCCACACCACCCCTCAGACTCGTGTGCAAAACCAAACACATCTGTCTCTGGGCCTCAGTGTCCTCGTCTGCAAAACAAGAGTGGGCCTTAGAAAGTGCTTGTGAGGATTAAGAGAAATAGTGCTTCCTTCCAGCACATTCCATGTTCCATAGATTCCAGCTATCGTTACTATGCCTCCCCCGACTCCCCTGCCTCTGCCGCTAGATTGGTTGTAAGGTTCTTGAGGTCAGAGTTGCGTCTTACCTTCGTACCCCCAGTGGTTGATTCAGGGCTTAGAATCTAGTAAATCTTTATCCGTGTGGATGAATTGGGAAAAAAATGTGCATTGTTTAGGCCCCAAAGAATTTCAAGTTCCCTCTTCCCAAGAAGGGAAGGTATTGATACTGTTAAAAGGTCGATTCTGAGTGAGTCTGCTCCTGGGTTACCAACTTCATTCAGGTAAGCCCCAATTCCCAGGTGAGCCCACACCTCCCCCCACCTCCTGGGCAAGGTGCTCTAGGCATGGGCCCCATGGACAGTGTGGGAAGGTGCCCCAGGGGCATCTTCCTGGGATGGACTCCATCCTGGGATGGACTGAAGCAGAAGGCCTAGTTCCCCACACAGCTGGGCACTGGTTCCCTGAAGCTGCATTCCTTGGTCAGCATTCCGACCAGGGGTGACCCAGGCTGAGGAGGAGGGGTTGGGGGGGAGGGTGTGTGGCAGCAGGCGTGGCCGAGGAAATGAACTCTGCCATCTTGTTCTGTCCCCTGGGAGAAGGCGGGCTTTGCTGGGCCAGCACCGGGACAGAACGCTCCTGAGAGAAGGCAGCTGGGCATACAATGGCCCCCTCCTAGCTCCTTATCTGCCTCCTGCTGTCAGTCAGCCTGCCCAGATAAGGCAGGGCTGAGAGCTGTCTGGGCCGGAGCCCCAAGGGAGAACATAATTAAAAAGACATTGCTGCCAGACAGAGAGCGTGGGAGCACCAGAGGATCCTATCAGGGGCATGAGGAGGACCTGAAAGGGATGAGTTCCCTTCTTTGAGTAAAGGCAGAGTAATAAGCACACATTGAACAGTCTTGCAAACAAAAGCCGCAGAAGCTTGGCCCAGCTCAGCTCCACGGGGTGGGGGGAGGGGGGAGGGGACCGGGGTGGGGGGACTTGGAACAAATCTGACCTCAAATTTGTATTGTCCCACCCTTTGACTTTGCTTCCCATTCCCAGTGCACCCTTCAAGCACAATGATGACCCAGGGAGGGTCTTGGGACCCCAAGAGACAGCGGACACATCCCTGCCCTGAGAAGTCCAGTCATCCATTCCCGTATTCATTTAATCAGCACCGAGGATAGGACAGGGAGTGCGGAGAGACCCAGCTCATCTCTCCAGGAGCGCAGGCTGCAAACGGGATGACAGACAGCAGCAAAATAATCTCGCACAACACACAGCATCCTTACAAAGGGACGGAGGAGCTCCCAGGGCTGTGCAGGGAGAGGACGCTGGGCCCAGTAGGGGGGAGGGTGGTGTGGCTTCCACCGGGGTGACCCTCGGTTGACACTGAAGGACAACAAAGAGGTTACGAGTCACTAGTTTAAAAGTAGGTCGAGGGGTGAGCCTTTTGGGGGTGAATGGCGGGACAAAGGCGGGAGATCACAGGACATGTTTGAGGAATGGACTGGAAGCTGGGAGAGCCACGAGGGCTGTGTGAGGATGCGGAGACCCGCAGGGAAAGCCAGCCGGGCCGGACTTCACAGGTACTTCCAGGTTTGGGTCTCTACCCCAGGAGCAAGCAGCAGGGGATGGAGACTCCCCCGTGGCTGTGTTCTCTGGGGGCCTGGCCGCTGAGAGAATGGATGGGAGTGCGAGGGACGGTAGCTCTAAGAGGCCGATTGGGAACCTCCGTCCAGATAGACATGGTGGCGGCTGAGACGATCATGCCTGTGGTGGGGAACGGACGGGTGCCCCGGCGTTTGCAGAGATGAATGACGAGCTTTAGCTGTGGACTGGGTCTGGGGGGAGGGGAGAAAAAGAGGAATCAGGTGGCTCCTTTCACTTGAGTATCTTTTGGGGGTACCCTCACTCCCCTCACAACCTGTGCTGACATGGTGGGTAGATTATTCTAGATGCCTTCAGAGAAAGGGGGATGTGGTGAACTAGCCCCGTTCCCTCATTCTGCTGAGGAAGCAACCACAGCTCAGGGATTAAGGTACTGACAGAGGGACGGGGTCCGGGCCCGAGTCCCTGGACTCCCATCCAGAGCTCTAGGAACACTGTCCCCTGGGGAGAATTCCAGGTTGGCCGTGAACTTGCTTGGGCTCTGGCCCTGACTCTGTTCTCTCCCGCTGAGTGAACCCAAACAGGTCCCCCGTCTTCAGGCCTCAGTTTCTCTGCTGTGAAATAGACAAAAACAGAATTCCCACTTCTCTCAGGGATGGTGGAGAGCAAGCAGGAGTGACTCCCACAAAGGCTGTGGGGACAACTGGGAGAAGGCTGGCCGCCTGTGGGGACGGAAGGGGAGGCCTGGGCTGGGGAGGGATGGGGGCACCTCTCCCCACTTCCGCCCTTCCTGTCTCTTACAGGCCCTAAAGGCTGAGTAGCCAGCGGGATGCCAGGTCTGCTGAACCAGATCACAGGGGCAGCCCTGCCCCTCACCGCCTCTGACGTCACCTCCTTCGTCAGTGGTTACGCTCTGGGTCTGACTGCCTCTCTCACCTATGGCAACCTGGAAGCCCAGCCCTTCCAGGGTGAGGACCCCTGATGCGGCTTCCCCAGGGCCCCCGTCCACCGTATGTAATCCTCACCTTGACAAATACTAGCCCATCCACAGGATGAGTTATGTTCATTCTCTGACTCTCAGTTTGCTCATCTGTGAAATGGGAATGGCGGTTCCGCCCCTCGGGCTTCAAAGCCAGTAACTCAGCAGGTCAGGATTTGCGCTCGGCCCCAGCTGGCTGTCCCAGGACTATCGCCATCCCACAAGCGGGCCCACCTTCCTCAAAGGGTCCGTCCCCCCACTTTCTCAGGAAGCCTCCCAATAGAAGAGGCATCAAACTCCACAAAGAAGTAGCAGCTCCCGCTCTTTGTCCCTGTGACCTTGGGGAAGCCACTGTCCTTATCCAGATCGGGGATGCTTCTCTGCCTATCTGGATGCAGGGGTTTACAGGAGGAGCCGATGAGGTAACACGCAAGGAAGGACCGCGCGGAATGAAAAGCAACGTGAGACTATGAATCATCCCTGCGGGGCACTTGAGAGAGAACGGGAAGCTGGCCAGCAGAAGTCTGTCAACCCATCGCCTGTCTCCCCACTTAAGGAAGGGGGTCACGGAAAGGCTGGCTGGGAGGGGCTGCGTAAAGCCTTGTTGCAGCCAGGATTCCTCCTCAATCTAAGCAATGAGGACTTCCTAACCCCCAGGTTTCATGTCTTGGGGTACCACCCTCTTTCCCAACCATCTCGGTCCCCAAAGGAAACCGTAGGGAAACTGACTTTTCCTCAGAAAACTTCTGGGCAGGACAGATCACCCTGGCTGTCTGTTTAGGAAAATCTCCAGGGGGCAACTTAAAATGGAACTTGCTAGGGGCCCAGGAGACCAAAGGACTGGCCAATGTGGGGAAGGTCCTTGAACTTTCCACGTGCAGGGAGAACCAGTGTCCCCATCAGTGTAGAGGAGGTTGCTGAGGCCCAGAGGGATGGGAGCCGGGGACTAGGGACAGCTCGCCATGGACCAGGCATTGTGCTGCCCCAGGGTTCGTGGGCACTTCAAATGAGGTACTGTCTTGATCCCTCGAGAGTGGTCCCAAAGCCATTGGCATCACTCAGGAGCTGAGTGGAAATGCAGAGTCTCAGGATTTGCCCAGAACTGCTGAATCAGAATCTGCATTTTAACAAGACCTGCCCCCCCCCCGACCCCAGGTGACTCGTGGGCTCTAGGACTCTGAGAAGCACTAATGTATAAAAACACAGGGCACGTGGCTAAATCACAGTGACTACTTTTTCCAGTTCCACGACAATACCGTGAATTTGGCTCTCTTGACCTCATTGTACAGATGGGAATGTAAGGCTTCAAGAAGCCCCATGTCTTATGCAAGGTCACCAGGCCAGGAGGGGAGGCAGGGACTGGGTTAGAGCCTTCATCTGTCTCCTCCGATGTCCCAGCTCCTTGGCAAGCACAACAAGTCACATAAAAACCCAGATTTCTCTTGTCTCTTGAAAACTCAGACACCCTGGCCACATGGGTCTCAAACGCCTGCACAGTGAGAGCCGGCCGGGACAGACGACCAGCTGTGCCTTTGCCAGCCCCGCCCCCACTGCTCCCACAGGGCCTCTGGTGCACTTACATGAACTGCCCCAGAGCCATGACCCCAGCCAGGGGTCTGGGGTCTTTTAAGTGGCAGTGAGTCCTGTCCATCAATCTGGCAGCTCAAAGGCTTGGCTTCCCTCCCAGGGGTGGAATGTGCGGGGTGCCGCTGGAGCCCCCCATGATACCGGCCCTTCCCCTGCAGGCCTCTTCGTGTACCCACTGGATGAATACACCACGGTGATCGGCTTTGAGGCGGTCATTGCCGACCGGGTCGTGACCGTACAGATCAAGGACAAAGCCAAGTTGGATAACTCCCATTTTGAGGGCACCCATGTCCGAGCCACCTCTGTCACAGGTGAGGAGAAGAGTGGTGGCAGAGGTCCCGGGCCTGGCAAGGGTCTCGAGCAGACTGAAGGGACAGCAGTGGGACAAGGTAGAGAGAGCACTAAACGGGGAGTCAGGAATGCTGTGTGATCTCAGGCCAATCATTTAACTTCTCTGAACCTCATTCTCTTTTGCTCTCACCCCCAAAGCATCATGAAGATCAAAGGCAACAACCCCATGAGTTGTGGCCTCTATCTCTACAGGTAACAAGTCCGTTCAGCTCGGAGGCTGTGGAATGAATCACACAGGGGCTTGACTCCCCAGCCTATCTTTTGCAAATGGTATGAGCTTAAATAAAAAATTAAGCTTCATCTGTAAAATTGAACTAGTAATTGTGTCCACCCAAAGCTCAACAGAGCCATGGTTGCAGAGATGACAGTCTCTGATACCAGGGCTACTGGGCCCGCTGTTGAAGGTACCGAGGCACAGAGAGGGTGAGTGACCGGCCTAAGTTCACACAGCACGTTAGTGACAGGCAGGATTTGAATTTAGATGTTAGAGATTCTTACCATTGGATCTGTGATCGAATGGGGTTAGTTCGCCTGATCGTTAAGACGTTCGAGAATATTTTAATGAGCAAGTAGCATGTGTAAGATACCAAGTTGCCTTCAGGTTGTTCCGGGAAGAGAGCAAGGACAGGCTGGGGGGTAACCACAACAGGAGGTGGGAGGTGGGAGTGGCTCTGGAGGAAGGGGTGTGGATGATGTCCGAGGAGGGAGAGAACGGCCAGGTGGGGACCAGGGAAGTTTCCATGGAGGGCTTGGTGGCTGAGCGATGCCAGCTAAGTGAGGGTGAGGAAATGGGCCTCTCGGACAACAGGAGAGAAATGAACAAACGCACTTGACTCAAAGCAGGGAGGGTGCTCAAATGTGATTCTGTGAGAGGAAGCAGAGTCGGGGATGGGGACATGACTTCTGTCGGGGTTTCGTGGGTCCCAGCCCCCTACTCCCAGCAGAAAGTACACGGGGCCTGGCCTCAGACCCCTGTGAGTTCAGATCCCGGTTCAACGAGTAAGTTATTCACTGAATAACTTGGGTAGGTCGCACGCCCCGCCCCGAAGCCTCAGTTTTCCCATCAGCAAAAGGGGCTCGCAAACCTACCACAGTTACAGGAAACCAGAGATAACATATGCAGAACTGCTGACTCCAGGCCTGTCGCTCAGGGAACGCTCTGCAGGAGGCAATGTCCGCCATCCCTCCTTCCTGCACACCAGGGAAGCTGGCTTTGGATGAGGATCTGGAGCGGATTCTGTTTGTGGTCAACCTGGGGACCATTGCCCCTATGGAGAATGTCACCGTCTTTGTCAGCACCTCCTCGGAGCTCCCGACACTGCCCAGCGGGGCTGTGCGGGTCCTGCTGCCTGCTGTCTGCGCCCCGACCGTGCCTCAGTTCTGCACGGAGAGCATCGGCCCCTCCACCCAACAGACCCAAGGGTAAGGAGCCTCAGCCTGGACCAGGGGTAGAATCTTGGGTGGCCACATGGAGTCAGTTGGATGAAGGCAAGAGAGTGAGGGGTGGGAGACATAGGCAGAAGAAGACGAGGCTCAGTGCTAAAGTGACCACCATCCAAATAATTACTCCCTTCCACTCACTTTAGAACACTTAAGAATCTTCCTGAAATGCCACCCTGTCGCTATTGGCCAGAAACTCTGGTATTTGGGCAGCTTGGGATGAGAATATCCAGGCTTTATTTTATAATGCACATGAGAGGTATTTTCTGAGCACCTACTAGGTATGAGACACCAAGCTGAGCATTAGGGATACAGAGGGCACCAAGCCATGGTGGCTCCTTCCTATGTGGAACTGGGTGGCAGAGATCATTATCCAACAGAGAACACTACTGATAGGGGGGTAATTGTTTCTGTGCTTGCATGTATAACTATTGATGTGAAAAGTGCAATGAAGGAGAAGTTCATTGGGCTGATGGTATAAAAAAGGGACCCATGCTGGGGGGCAACTAGACTTCTCTGGGGAGTCATATTTCAGCTGGGAGCTGAGCCATGACAGGGAGGTGGGCACAGACAAGAATGTTCTGACAGAGAAGGACAGCAGGGGCAAAGGCCCTGAGGTAGCAAGGACAGGACCCCAGAGAGAAACTGAAGCAGGGTGACAGAAGATGGGGCTATAGACACACAGGACGCCCTGTGGCCCTGACCAGCTTCAAATCTCTCCCAAAGCCACGAAAAGCCAGTACAAGGGGTTTCAGCAAGGTGGGGCTGGGAATACTACAGACCCAGGGCAGGACAGTTTCTCTCTGGGCTGCAGCCTAGAGCCCCTGCTGCTGAAATTGGGTCCCTTTTCCCCACCTGAGGACTCAGGAGGGGGAGCGTGTCCCATGCAGGGAGAGGACGCCCTCCTTACCAGCTGCATTCAGATGTCTTTGGAGGTGTTTTGTATTTTGTCATTCACATGTGAATTTTAAAAATCTATTCCAGAAGGTCTTTGCATCGCTTTGGCAGAAAAATAACCTTCACAATTAATGGCCAGTGACATTACCTAACTCCCCCACCCCTAATGAGGGTGAGTGAGAGCCAAGCTGAAAACTGGGAAGGTGAGCCAGGTGTATCCAGAAGTTTCATACACATCCTCGTGAGGTTCTGGGGACTGCCAGGGACACAGAAGACAGTGTCAACAAAGTTCTGGAGGCCACCATTAAAATGCTGGCCTCAAGCCAAGCTGGGGTTGGCGGGAGGGTTATAGCAGCTTCCCACATGAACTCAGCCTGGAGGGCACTCCTCGGTCATGACCTGGGCATTAATTAAGCACCTACTGTGTGCCAGGCACGGTTCTGGGTGCTGGGAATATAGCAGTAAACTAGAAAGACAAGGTCCCTGCTCTCATGGGGCCAGCATTCTGATGGGGGCAGGAGGGACATGGGGACAGACAATAAAGAAATAACCTCACAACATGTAATATGTTAGGTGAGTTCTATGATGCTAAATGCTTCATAGCATGGAGGTTAGAGTAGAGTGGGGTTAGTTGCTATTTTAGCTCAAATAGATGGCTTAGGCAACATGTGAAGCCTGATCTGAAGAAAAGGAGGCTGGAAATATGCTGGAGGAAGAACATTTTGGGCAGAGGGCAGAGCAAGTGGTAAGTGCAAATGCCCTGAGGCAGTAATAGGTATGGTGTGTTGGAGGAGGAGCAAGAAGGCTAATATGGCTATAGCAGCTTGAGAATACAAAAGAAGTCAGAGGGTTGATGGTGAGTCCGATTATAGGATCTTGAAGCCTAGGGTGAGAACACCTGTTGGCATAGCAGAGAAGCTGGCAGCACAAGCCAACATCAGACCAGAAACACCAAAGACACACTGTGTATTGCCAGACTGCTTTCTAGGCTGAAAAGTTTCCACTTCCACCAGTAGAAGGAAGAGTCTCCTCTCCTCCTCCTCTAGCATTTGGTATTACCTATTTTTCTTTCTTTCTTTTTTTTTAAGATTTCATTTATTTATTTGACAGAGAGAGACAGCTAGAGCTAGAACACAAACAGGGGGAGTGGGAGAGGGAGAAGCATGCTTCTCGCTGAGCAGGGAGCCCAATGCGGGATCCCAGAACCCTGGGATCATGACCTGAGCTGAAGGCAGATGCTTAATGACTGAGCCACCCAGGCGCCCCATTACCTATTATTCTTGTTTTTATTTGTGTCACTCTGTCTGAGCAACTTCAAGGTTCATGGGGATTTGATGCCGGCTTCTCCCAAAAGCATCTGTTTCAGTCTGCCAGCCGGGAGGGGCAGGAATAAGCTTCTCAGGGCCTCCCAGGCCTCGTGTTTCTGGTCCCACCAAGGTCTTGAATGTCCCCAGCTCTGGTAGGCCCTGCCTCTCAAACACAGAAGGCTTGCTGCCAAGGCCAGCAGGTATAAAGACAGCAGCACACAAGCCTTTGACCCAGGAGCCCCGGAGAAATTCTTTCCAAAGTCCAAAAAAGGGACCCAGATAAGGATCTTCTGGGCAGTGTTATCTGTTGGGACAGGGAGGCAGGAAGAAATAAGTAGGAGATAAGATGCTCCTAAGAAATGCCCTGTCCCGGCAAAGGCTGGTTTGCAGACGGCCACAGAGAGAGAGCTCAGAAACACAGCAGTGAGCGAGACGAAGGAAGTGATAGAATGTGATTCAGCACACAGTGTGCTCTCTTCCATTGAAAACACACAACCTCGTGCCCCCCTCCCCCACCCCAACCCTGGGACATCACCAGGAGACCTTTCTGTCAAGTATTAAGCAGACAGAGCAAAGAGCTTAGGGGGTGTGGCCCTGCAGGTGAGGGATGGATCAGGGTCTAAGACCGGGTGAAGATGACCCAGAAAGAGAGCCCAGAAACTTGAGGCTTCAGCTGGGGACGCTTCCCTGAGCTCTCATTCAAGGCGCCTCATTATCATTCCCATTTCATGGATGAGAAACTGAGGCTTGGAGAAGCAGCTCGTGCAGGCACTCCCAGCTCACAGAATAGGGCAGGGAGCCAAGAAGCAAGGTGATATGGTGTTAACCTCTTCACCGTGTAGCCAGACTGACCAGCAAGAACGCACTCTCTGCCCAGTCCTACCTGTAGGAACTTAGGCTAACCGCTGCACCTTGTGGAGCCTCTATTTTCCCATGTGGGAAATGGGGAGATGGGGACCCTGATCCCTCTTCTAGGGACACTGGTGAGAACGATGTGCGCCGCTGCTGAGGGGCACCAGGCCTGGCGTCTGGCTCACCACTGTAGGTAGCTGCGCCTATGTCTGAGTGCCCCCTCTCCCTAGAGGCAGGCCTTGAGGAGGAGGAGTAAGGGTGTAGGGTCGGGGGGAGCAGATCAGCCCCCTGGAGAGATAGGCTACGGGGGTATCAGGGCTGCTGGGGCTCACCATCTTCTTCTGTCTTTCCACTGGGCCCCTGCTGCCGCCTCCTCTTCCTCTCTCCTCCCCTCTCCCAGGAAAGACAAGCATTGCTTTGGCACCGGTTCCCTGGACTCCTGGAGCAAACTGTGCCTGGCGACTCTCCTGGATACCGACGTGTCCAACCCCATGGAATATGAGTTCAACTTCCAGCTGGAGATCCGTGGGCCGTGCCTGCTCGCAGGTGAGACACAGCTGCCCAGACCTGGACTGGGACTGGAAAGGAGACCCGAGGCCCCAGAGTAGGGGGAGCTTCAGACCGAAACCTGCCAGGGATAGAGAGGAAGAGGAGGGCAGGGAAGCAGTCCTGTCCAGATGGAAGACATCCTGAAGCTCACGGAGCCTTACAGACCCCCCACTTCCTGCCTCCTGACATCTGGCCCTAAGATGAGCCCCGCCCCAGGCAGGTTTCAAGGCTGACCCCCATGCCCACTTCAGTGGCTCCCGTGAGCGATGTCCATGGGGTCATGGACATCCTTGGTCCTCCCCTAGAGGCCACAGCCCCCCAGTGCTCCCTGCTTCTTACCTTGCGTGGTCGAATCACCTGGGGAGCTTTCAAATCCTGCCGCCCAGACACCCCCATCACCACCACCACAGGGCTCCTGATGACAGTGGTCAGAGGTGTGTGCCAGACACTGGAATATTTCAGAGCTCCTGGGCGATTCTAACATGCAGCCAGAGTTGGGGACCATTGTTCTGATGGCTCCCCTCCCCAACCCACTCAAGGATTTAAAGGGATATAAGGACACAGTTTCTTGTCAATGAGGGCTCTCCCAGAGCAGCACGATGGTCCAAGACAAAAGGCATTTACAGGGTGCCCAGTGATCGACCGTTGAGCTTTTTCTTTATGTGCCCCAAGAGGAAGCAACACTTTGACCCCAGTGGGTCCTGAGGTTGGGGCAGGAAAGGCCATCGACACCATCCATCTAAGTCCCCGTTTTGCCAATGGGGGAATTGAGGAGGCCTGTCCGTGGTTACAGCAGGTCGGGGGTCCCTCATCTCTGACCTGGGTCTCCGTGTTCCCCCACGGAGCTCCTATTTCTCCCAAGACTGCTGAGCCTCTGCCACCTTTCTGTGCCACCCAGGGGTAGAGAGTCCCACCCACGAGATTCGAGCCGACGCCGCCCCGTCTGCACGATCGGCCAAGAGCATCATTATCACGTTGGCCAACAGGCACACCTTCGACCGGCCTGTGGAGATCCTCATCCATCCCAGCGGTAGGGGGCACCAGGCGGGCTCTGGGGTGGGGGTGGGGGTGGCCTATGGGAGGAAAGAGATGCTGAGCCTATGGGGAGCAGACACAGTGATGGCCCTTCGTCCGGTGGGCCAGACCAGGGAGAGCGCAGGAGCATATGGCAGAAAGAGAAGACCAATGAAGTGACTCCTGGAAAATGAGTCCAGCTGGCAGAACTGAGTGCCCAGATTCTAGCTCCAGAGGCCCCAAGGTCTCATTCACCTATTAGGGAACTTTGCCTCCAGGGTAGCTGAGCAGATGACCTTTGAAATCCTAAGCTCAAGGGGACCCTCCCAGCTCTGAACACTCAGGGAGGAACTGTTCTGTCTCTTTAAGGATTCCTAAGATGTCAGGATCTGAAAAGATCAGAGCCCGGTCTGTCTCCCATTGTACAGATGGGCCAACTGAGGCCCAGAGAGGGTCAGTGAGTTATCCGAGACCACTAGGCTCTCCTACCTGCCAGCTCAGTAGTCTGCCCATGGCCCCACACGGCTCCAGGCAGTCAGGAATTCTATTTCCCTCTTCCAATCGGGATTCCTCCCCAGATCCTGTTCTTAAACCAAGGTCCCTGGTATTGCCCTCGTATTCGGACAACCGCCAAGCATTGATCTCATCTCTGCAGAGCCCCACATGCCACACGTCCTGATGGAGAAAGGGGACATGACCCTGGGAGAGTTTGAGCAGCACTTGAAAGGAAGAACGGAGTTCATTAAAGGAATGAAGAAGGACAACAGGGCAGAGCGACAGGTGAGGGTGGCTGGGGCTGCGTCCGTGTGGCAAAAGTGGGGTGACACTGGGAACTGGGTCATCACTGCCCCAATGAGGATACTGAGCAGGGGAAGGGGGTGGCTTGCCTGGTCATTCTCACAGCGAGCTGGTGGCAGATCCTCGTCCATGCTTCCCTCCGTGGGCTGGGGCACCTCTAGGAAGGTGGACATCCAAATGCGGCGGCTACCCTGTTCTCCCGCTTCCTGCCAGGCCGCTTGTTCCTGGTGCCACCAAGGGGCCTAAGCCCGGTGGCGTTTCTAGGCTGGTGGCAGAAACAACCTTGGTCTTCTCCAGGTTAATCCACCCCAAGTGGCTCCCAGGACCCTATAGGCAGGTGCCCTCCGAGCCCCATCTTTACCTCTGGCCTTCCCTTTCCCTTCCTGCTAAATGGGTCTCTTGCTCATCCTGTCTCTGAGATCCTTGCTACTATGACATAAAGAATAAAGGCAGAGCGGAGAAAGCCTGATGAAGACCCTTTCTCGGCCCGCCCCCTCCAGCATGAAGTGCCAGTACAAGGAGGCTTCAGCAGAGCAGGACGGGGGTGGGGGCGTTGGGGAAGGCTGGTCGGAGGCCGGGACCCCGGCTGTAAGCTCTACCAGCAGGCTTCCCTGCTCGTGGCCCATGGCCCTGCACCCCAAAATGGGCCCTGAAGACCAAGGCAGGTTTAAGAGCGATGTCATACTTCTTTCTCTGGTCTCCCCTTTTTAAATGAGAACATGAGGGTTAGCACCCGAAAAGAATGGGTAAGCTGGGAGGAGAGGGAAGACTATTCCCTCGGGAGGTGGCTTCGGTGACATGAGGCTAAGGACTTAGAGTCCATCTGGGGGGGTGCAGCTTTGCTGGATTTAAGAGCCCCTCCCTGAGTGGCAGAGGATCCTGGGGTTTGGGGGGAGGACGTATGGGAATGTGTAGATTGCTTCCTGCTCGTGTCTTCCCTCTTGTTAGATATCCCACCAGAGGGGCCTGGTGGGGCATAGGAGGGATGGCAGAGATAAAGGGTCAGTAGCTCATGTACTATATCATCCCATGTTTAGGGAAACACACCTGCCTTCGCAGAGGGACCCTCTCACCCAGATGAGTCAACTGGGGGAAGAGGCTGGTGCCAGAGCGGGGTTGTCCCTGGGCTTTGAGAACTATAGCATGTGAGCAGCGGGTGGGGTCATTGGGGCTCTCAGGACTGGGGCTGGCTCCCCTTCCTGCCAGCACTTCTCGGTTAGCTCTGAGACAGCTGAGGCAAATGAGAATTTGCCAGCTTGGGTTGGTTATGCAAATACCCTGTATTCCCATGAGCTCCAGGACTGATAGTGATCACTCAAAGCTACTAAGAAGTGATGAGTTTATTGTAATTGGATAAGGGCAGCTGGAGAAGACACTGGAGAATTCCAAGCCGGGCCCCCACGCCACTTCTCTGAGAGGCAAAAATCATGTTCCCAGAAGAGGCTTCTTGCACAGGCAGATGGGGCTGTTGCTGCCTTGGGCTCTGTCTTCCAGAAAGCCCAGCTGGGCAGTGGCCTTTAGCAAGAGAGCTCCACGTGGGAGGGAGAGCATAACCCCTCACCAAGGAAGGAGGCAGGCATCCAGAGCATGAACAGCAATCAGGAAGAAGGGGCAAGTGATAAAGAGGAAGATACCATGTACAAGAGACAGAGATGCAGATAGAAGCAGAGACAGGTAGAGACAACAGAGAGACTAGGCGAGGGGGCGGGAACCCCAGAGATGCACACAGAGGTCAGTGGCAAATAAAAAGACCCATATAGATTCAGCCTCTCTTTATTCATTCAACAAATACTAGGTCCCCCATAGATGTCAGTCTCTGTTCTAGGCACTGGGGAGACAACACTAAAAATGACATGTCCTTTTTCTCATGAAGCTTGCATTGTAGCACAGACAAGAAGTAAATGAATGAGCAAGATGAGTGTGCAGAGGACTGGGGTCCATGAAGGAAACAAAGCAGGATGATACACTAACGAGTGATAAGTGTGGGTGCTCTAAGCCCGGGGTTTAGAGAAAGTCTGTCTGAGAATGAGACCTGGTGAGTGGTGAGGAACGGGAAGCCATACACAGATCCGGAAGCAGGACAATGGTGACATGTTTGGGAAAATAGGTGGTCGGAGTTGTTGAAATGTCGCGAGCAGAGTGGGCAAAGATGGGGTGGACAGGTAGCCAGGGGTCAGGCATTAGGGGGCCTCATACCCATGATCCAAAGTATGAGGGGAAGCTATTGTTTAAACAATGGGATGACAAGGATGATCACGCTCCCTGCTCTATGTGGAAGGGACCCCAGGAAAGGACATCTGGGAGGCTCAGTCAGTTAAGCATCTGACTTCAGCTCAAGTCATGATCTTGTGTCCTGGGATCCATCTCTACCTCTGGCTGCCTGCTCAGCAGAGAACCTGCTTGTCCCTCTGCCTCTGCCCCTCTCCCTGCTCATGCTCTCCCTTTCTCTCCCCCTCCTCTCTCTTAAATAAATGAAATAAAAAAAAAAAAAAAAGATGGACCGTAGGGAGATAAAAGTGGCAGAAAGAGGACACTCAGGCCCCAGACAAGAGATTGTACTGTCCCGCACTGGGGTGGTGGCAGTGGAGACAGAGCAGAAGACACGTTCAGAATGCATCTTAGCTGCAGAACTAACAGTCCTTTGCTGAACGGTGGATGTATGGGGTGGGGACAGCCCCTAGGTCTTGGGTTTGAACACCTACATGTGTGATGATGTCATCGATTGAGTTGAGGAAGGGACTCCCATAAAAAGAGAAAAACAGACCCAGAGAAGCTGGTACCCAGGCACAGTCAGAGACAGAGAGAGGAAATCGGGGTGGAGAGGGAAGGAGTGGGGCAGCGTGAGGAAATGAGCATGGGTGCGTCTGGAAGCAGCATTCAGCCCCAGCAGGCCAGCGGCTTAGACACTGAGAGCAAAAGACAGAAAGATGCTTTCCAGCCTGCACCTGTGCAGGGACTTCCTGCTCAGGGTCATCTTCTAACCTCCCTGAGAAGGAGATGTCATTTGCCCCATTTTATAAACGAAGAAACAGACCCAGAGGAGGGACTTGCCCAAGATCACACAGCTGGATGGTGAGAGCTGGGATTTAAACCCTGGTCTTTCCGCCTCCAAAGTCCACACAACTGGGAAAGTCTAGCACACAGAAGAGCCAGGTGCAGTCGACCTGAGGCTCTCTCTACAGAGCATGATTGGGGTCTTGACAAAGCTTGGTGAGTAGTGGGCGGACCCCCAAGAGCGGGCCCCCAAGAGTGGCTCTGGACCCCTGAGATGTCCAAGTGAGAGAGCTTTCCTTTCTCCTCCAGACAGAAATCATCCGGAAACGCCTCCACAAGGACATTCCCCACCACTCTGTCATCATGCTCAACTTCTGCCCTGACCTTCAGTCAGTCCAGCCGAACCTGAGAAAGACCCATGGGGAGTTTATCTTCCTCATTGACAGGAGCGGCAGCATGAGTGGAACCAACATCCACCGTGTCAAGGTACTATAAGAGAACCCTTACCCCCGGGGACTTAGGGTTCCAGACTAAATCAGCTGTGCTCCCCCAAACCAGCTTCCTCAGTGCTCTTGTGCTCCAAGCAGCCCTCCTTCCACACCTGAACTACTTTTTCTCAATGACTACATGGAACAACTTAACCAGAGACACCCAAACTCAACTGTTCCCAAAATAAAACTTTGAAGTGTATGAACGGAAGTAGAACTATTGTCCAAGAGAGAAAGTCATCTAGACCTCTCCTTGGCACCCCCCAAACCTCTGTTGAGTTCATGCTTTGACTGAAACACCTCAGCAGGTCCTGGGAAGAGAGGGGCCCAGAAAAGAGGGGAAGGAACCAACATTTGCTGAAGCTTACTATGTATCAGATACGACCCTAGGTATTTATTGCACAGCTTGATGTTTAATCTGGACAGTAATCCTTTGAGGTTGGCCCTATTGTCACCATTTTCCACATGAGAAAGCCAATCCTGAAAGTTTCATTAACTTCCCCAAGGTCACACAGCTGGTGTGGTCTAAGATCAAACTCTTGTCTGTCGAATTCCTGCCACTTGACATCAGAGATCCATTGCACATGGCCTTGAGGAGTGTGTATAATCCAGTAGAAAATATTTGGTTCGGTTTTTTTTTTTTCCTCAAGCACTGTGGTTGGCCAACTGGAAAGACAGCAGGTTGTAAACATAGTTCCTGCCCTCCAGGAGTTCACAGTCAAGTGCAAGGGCAGCCCTGCTAACCAGCCATAGCTGGGACCATGGCCTCATTGCACTGAAGTTCAGAAGAGGAATAAACCTTCCTCTCCATGTACCCCCAAGTGTTTCATCTCCCTCAGGAGATTATTTGCCTCGATTATGGCATTATCTAGCTCTTCTTTGCGTATTTGGTTGTGTAGATGTGTGTCTCCTCCTCTGGAGTTATGAACTCATTAAGGGAAAGGGCCAGATCTTTTTCATCTCTCTCTCCCTATGGAGTCTGGCTCTGTACTTATGCATAAAAAGCCCCCAGTCGCTGTTTATTAAACTGGGTAAAGGCGCATCGTTCAAGGAAATGAAGGATGCGGGAACAAGAGAAGGGTCTGCCATCACCTGAAATTTCATCCCTTTACTTTGTCCCTGGAGCAAACTCTTGTTTCCAGGGCAACAGGACTGACAAGGAAGGAAGGGGATGTGTGGGATCTGTGATATCCGCCATCTCCTCGGGCTTGCTATGACTGGATTTAGTCTTGAAGTACGACTGAGCAACCATGTATGAGACCAAAGTTCCCCGTTTGAAGCCTCCTGACACTGAGGTGCTAGACTGGCCCTGTGTCCTTCAAAGACAAGAATGAGACTGGGGAGCTGTCCATAGTTCTGCTGAGACACACTCCAGGTCCCCAAGAGCCTGTTTTCCCCAGCATCATAGGGCTAATGAGGAAATCAAAGTTTGCCCTATCTTGGATCAGTGCTCATTTTCCTTACCCTGCTGATGGGGAATGACAATACTTCTCTACGGAGAAAACCTCTCTTCTCTGATTATGTCATCTACCACATGGCTTACTAGAAAGAGCAATGTCTGGGTTTAGGAATCATTCTGCCACTGATTTGCTATGTGGCTTTGGACAAGTTGATTCTCAACTCTGGGGTTCAGTGATCCTTTCTGTAGAATGAGAAGGAGGGATTAATTCAGGGAGGGCAAACATATGTCACATGTCCTTTTGTTCTCCTCTCCCAAGGCCAGACAGACATCAATAATTGACCATGGCATTTTTTTCTCATGCTGAGCCTTTATCCTTGTCATCTCTGGGTTCCAGTCTGTTACTGCCAGTTAAATGGAGTTAGTTTATGAATGGAAATCCATTTCCTAAACTAAAGACCTTTCCAACTTTACCTCCCAGAATTTTCAGACAATAACTTCCTCTGACTCTCCTCTCTGTCCCTTTCCCTTTTGGAGTCTCCCCTGCTCTCTTGTCCAGTTCAGCTCACTGAGCTCAAGGTCAGCCCTTCATGAATGGCTTTGCTCTGGCACAACGCATTCTGTTACACATGCCCCCTTTTAAAGAAAGGTGCAGAAATTTCCTAGGACACACATTCCTTTCCCCACTGGCAATGAGGCCATAGATGTGTTGCTTGGGTCATTAATTGTGGCCATCAGGTAGACTAAGGAAAAACTAGGCTTAGGGTTGCCTGGGTGGCTCAGTGGGTTAAAGCCTCTGCCTTTGACTCAGGTCATGATCCCAGGGTCCTGGGATAGGGCTCTCGGCTCAGCGGGGAGCCTGCTTCCTCCTCCTCTCTCTCTGCCTGCCTGCCTCTCTGCCTACTTGTGATCTCTGTCTGTCAAGTAAATAAATAAAATCTTTTTTAAAAAGGGGGGTGCTGGGGAAACTAGGCTTAGGGAAATAGGAGAGAACAGAAATCTGAACAGCCACATCAAGGGGGAAAGTTCAGCCAATTTAATCTCCTGCAGCTGGTCTCATTCTCCTGCTGCCACTGGCTTCCAAAAACATGGCTTTCAAAATTCTAATAGGTGTGAGCGGAGACAATCTGTATGTATCAGCAGTCTCTCGCTAGCAGGAATATACATTAGTGGCTAATGAAAAAATAAGCAGATATTGACCTCTTTTGTAGAGAAACAAAATGTATTGACACGGGCAAAAAAAAGAGATGAGGAAACATGGATGTTAATGTTTGATGTTTACAGAGGGGGATGGGAGAGGGGCTGCAGGTCTATGCAGCCTGCAAGGCTATATGCTATGGAAGTGGCCAAGATCCAGTTGTTGCTGCTTCCTTCTAGATTCTGGAACACAAACAGTTTGTCTCTCGGAAGCCATGCTGAGGTCCCTGGGGTACCATCAATAAACTACTTGGGATGAGGGAGAGTCCCCACCACCCTTCCCGAGTTCTGTGTCATGGCAGAGAGCCAACGTGAATGATGATTTCGGAGCTGTTTTCTGTTTGCCTGTTTGTTTTTTTAAAGTTTTTTTTTTCTTTAATTTAATGAGAGAGAGAGAGAGATTACAAGTAGGCAGAGAGGCAGGCAGAGGGAGGAGGAAGCAGACTCCCTGCTGAGCAGAAAGCCCAATGCGGGGCTTGATCCCAGGACCCTGAGATCATGACCTGAGCCAAAGGCAGAGGCTTAACCCACTGAGTCACCCAGGTGCCCGCCTGGAGCTATGTTTTAAAAGCTGTTCTGTTCTTCGGTTTTGTGGTCCAGTGCAACTTCTTAACTCTCTGAGATTCAGTTTCCTTTTCTGTAGAACAAAGGTGTTGCTATTAATGTTTCTCATGGGGTTGGTGATCGTAACCATTTACTGAAGGTTTACTAGGTGCCAAGCTGAGGCTCCAAGGAGTGACCTAACAAGTCCAAGGTCAAGTTAGTAATGGTATAAGTGAGATTTAAAACCACGGATGTCTAACTTCAAAATGTATCTTCTTCTTCACTGTGCTGTAATACATGTTACAGAGGTGAAAGGAGATAATTAATGGAAAGTGCTTAACACGGGGCTTGGCACAGAGTAACAGCTTGATATTTATTGTTGCGCTCTGCAGCTGTCATCGTCACCACCACCATCATCATCTTCATCCCTCCTGCCATCTCCCCCACCTTTCCTCTTTGTGATTATTTATTTCGACAGACTCTGTCGGGCTCTTAGTGGTACAGAGTTAAGCCGGTTAGCACCCTGTAATGTTCCCAGACTCTGGAGGCACAGCGACCCGTGTTAGAGCGCTGGCTCTGCTACTCTCAAAATGTGCATGAATGAGTCATCCCACCTCTCTGTGGCTCAGTTTCCTCTTGTATAAAATGGGGATGACATTGTGCCTTCCTCAAGGCTCACAGTGAGGATGACATGAAGTAAAGCATGTAAACGGTCTCCCAGGTGTTTAACAAATACGAGCTGGAGCGACTGCCCCTGAGAGACTTGTTAACTGGAGCGTTAGCCATAGGTAGGGCACGTCGGATGCAGAAGGGCCTGGACGAAAGCCTGTTCCATCCACGGTGTGCTCCGGACCCAGCCACGTGCCCCCCTTGGATGTCGATTTCGTTTTTGCAGAAGGAAGCGGGTGCTCCCTGCTCTCCCTACCTCTCAGGGTCCGCAGGAGGTGAAATGGAACTGGCAAGCATCATAGAAGGGCTTTGAGAAGTCAGACTTGCCACACGGATGAGAAGTTTTATGATGATGGCTTTGGTCCAGCCTCGGGTTGCTGTCAGCAAATTTCTTGATCTGAGGGCAAAGGCACTGTTGGGTGTGGGCAGAGGGGGGAAAGCCCATGCAGAGGCTGCTTCTAGCTGCTGGGTGGTGGCAATACCAGTAGCTCCTTCCCAAACTCTGAAAATCCCTTTCTTGTCTGCCAGGATGCCATGCTGGTAGCTCTTAAGAGCCTCATGCCAGCCTGTCTCTTCAATGTCATTGGGTTTGGATCCACATTTAAGACTCTCTTCCCTTCCAGTCAGACCTACAGTGAGGTAAGGCAAGGGCAGGGCTGGGTCCAGAATGGGTGGGTGGTGAGGAGCAGAGGGAAAGAAGAAAAAGAAAGCGTGGGTAACACTGGGGACTGCCTCAGCTGTCGCCCCACCCCTTGCCTTGTAGAAACTCAGTGATGCCCACAGCAGAGAACTCAAGAGGTTCTCTCTGGGTAGGCCATTAGCTGACATCTCATCTTCTGACATCCCTCCTCTTTATAATAAGGACCATTGGGGGGGATATTATGGGTGTGCTCGGAGAGAGGGCAGAGGGAAGGGGTATGGAGGGGATATATCCTGCTTCTGTTTCAAGAGAACGAGACACTCACGCAAGTTTGAGCTAAAGGAGTGAATGGTAAGGGGTTACGGAGTGAGTAGGCGGGGAGGGGGGCTAAGAATAGAACTCACAAGGCTCCAATGACAACTTAGAACAAGAGGATGGAGGCCCTACCAGCACATTCAAAACTGGAGCCTATCCTGTCCAGGTCTAGGAACAGGAAGAAAGAATGTAAGGGAAGGGAGGGAGAAAGGAAGAACATGTTTCCATGAAAAATAACTTCAGAGGTTTTTAAAATACAAGAATAATATATATTGATTATCCCACAATTTTTAAAACCAGATAATCAAAAAGAAAAATTAAAAGGTCTCCCATGATCACATCAGGAAAAAAAAGGAAAGACCACCATTAAGAGCTCCGTATAAATCCTTCCAGACTTTGTTCTGTGTGTTTACACGCATTTTTAATAAAGACAGTATTCGATCTGCCATACCATTCTGTAACCTTCCAACACAACAGTCTATCATAAGCATATTTCTATCTAAGTAATATTAATCTACACAATAACTTCAATGGCTGCCTAGTATTTCACTACACAGATAAATTGAGATGTATTGAACTAAATCCCTACTTGAGCTCGCTAGTTGTTTCCATATTTTTCTATTCAGTCATCTTTGTAGCGAAGACTCCACACCCATCCTTAATGATGCCCTTGGGATAACTCCTTGGTCTTATTGGCTCGGAAGGTAAATATCCATTTCAAGACTTTTGATACATGCCATTAACCCAAGCATAGATGTTGGAAGAGCATCTTCATGACTCAGGAGCAGAACATCTGATATCCGTCTAGTGCCAGGAGTCCTTGGGCAGTTGGGTTCCGCAATGCTGATCCAGGAGGAAGGGAATCTGAAGCCCACATTGGGCGCTAAATCTAGGGATTTAGCACCACAGGCAGGGCTAGAATTTGAGTCTTAAGATTTCTAGTGTAATGGTCTTACCATTACAGACCACCTGCCTCGCTCGTCAGAAAAGGACACCTCATTTGTGCTAAGCAGTCAGGGCTTGTCATTCTACCTTTTCCACGGGTGTTTATATTTTTAATGAGGAACAAAGAAAGGACAGTAGTAAGTTAACAAACCATGGACAACAGCACTTAGGGCATTCGTAGGGGTTGCTATTGGGCAGAATCAACCTAATGAGTGGCTATCCTTCTTCCTGTGCATGGGACAGAGATGAAATCGGGAACATGAGTCAATTCAATGAGACTCGGCTAAGATCTAGGGAAACAAAGTACTCATCCTCCAAGGACTTACAGTTTCGGTGTCATACGGTGATCCTGAGGACTATCTTCCCTCTCCATGGCCCTTCCCTGCAGGAGAGCGTGGCCATGGCCTGTGATAACATCCAGAGAATGCGTGCTGACATGGGGGGCACCAACATTCTTTCCCCGCTCAAGTGGATCATCCGTCAGCCAGTGCGCCGAGGCCACCCACGGCTTCTCTTCCTGATCACCGATGGTGCTGTCAACAACACCGGCAAGGTGCTAGAACTGCTGCGAAATCATGCCTTCTCCACCAGGTGGGCACAGCCTGAAGGTCTAGGCCTTGGTTATCCTGGGCGGTCCTGGGCTGGGGGGTGCCAGAACTGGGGCATTATGGAGGATGCTAGAAGGAAAGGAGAGAATTCCAGTTCCTACGGTGCTTTGTTTCCAGGGTGGCTGGTGTAACTGACTTCAAAGTTTGCCTCTTTCCCTCAAGAGTTCAGATGGGATGCGATAGCACCTCACCTCTGCGTATAGCTCCCAAAGGGCAGCCTAGGGGGGACGATGTCCTTCCTGCTCCTTTGACTCTGTCCTGGGGTGAGATTTAATGGGCTATTGTGAATGTTGGTGCCAACTGATGGCTCTCTGCCTTATTCTTCACCCTCTGCCTGATGCTAGGATCAGCTCTGAGATTGCTCTCCTCACTCATGCTTGGTCCCTTTCCCCACAAAAGGGACAAAGAGGACACAGAGGATGGGAAGTAGCCTCCTCTTTCTTTCCCTTCTCCCAGGTGCTATAGCTTTGGAATTGGACCCAACGTCTGCCACAGACTGGTGAGAGGGCTGGCAACTGTATCCAAGGGCAGTGCTGAGTTTCTGGTGGAGGGGGAACGGCTCCAACCCAAGGTAGGCAAAAGGAGCTCACTGTGTTCTGGTGCCAGTACCTCAGAAGCCCAGACTGGCCATACAACAACTCATTGGTTGGGATTTCATTTCACCCAAGTCTGAGCTCCCCACTAGGCCATTATACACCCCAGTAACAATCAGAGAGGTAGAGGCCACAGAGTAGATAGTCCCCAGGATCACCGTACTGGAGTCAGTAGAGGACACTATGCCCACAGGTCTCCAGCCACTGGATCACATGCTCCAGCCACCGGATGGGCAGGACTGGGGCTTCCGAGTCACTGCGTCTGTGGTTATGGAGTTGTGTTTGGGGTCATTTCTGGCCACATTCCTGATGATGACAAATGGTGGCTCAGAAGCATTTAAAGGACCCAGAAATCAAGGAAATTATAGTCATGTCTCCATTTTCTGCACAGTTGGCACAAATAACCCAACTCTTTGAAAATCCTTGGGTCAGTCCAGATCCTCCAGGAACCAGAGAACCACAGACAGAGCAGGATTTAAGAAGTTCATAACTACAAGAAGTTCACTGGGGGATAATATCTGTGAAAGAAAAAAGAGGAAGAAGCAGGAAGGAGAATTCTTCAGCCTGTAATACCCATGCATACCTGTGAAAGGAAAGGAGGGAAGCAGGACTGAGCAGGGAGAGCTTCACACTGCAAGTCTGGCAAGGTCTCAGCCAACCCAACAGGGACCTCGGGAGCAAAGATTACCCTTTAGGCAGTCAAATCAGGCTGAAATGCCTGCACCAATACCTGGGCAGCTCAGTCATTGTGGAAGGGTTTCCACAGGGAGGTGTGGTCTTGGCTTGAATGCTGGGGCATTGCATCTGGAGACTATCACCTAACTGCATTCCTTGCAGCAAAAGACCATAGTCTTCCTCAAGGAGATGTGGGAGTGCACCCTTATGGCTCTCACAATTCCCAAATCATTTTCCCCCAACTTTGCAGTATATCTGAAGAAATCAGCCTAGGTGATGCTTAACCACAGCTGTCATTTATTGAACACCTATCATGAGGTAGCGACTTCAAATCCAGTATCTCAGCTAATTCTCCCAACTACACTGAGAGTTGAAAATTACTCACTTTACCAGACAAGGAAACAGAGGCCCAGCAAGGCAAATTAATTTGCTCAAGATCACTCTCCAGTCCCATGCTTTGACACAAATTTTCTGTGGGTCCCACGCTAGTCACAACCTTTCTTTAGGTCTTAGATCTCCTCCTTATAAAATGCTAAGCTTAGAGAAACAAGATCTGCTCTAACTCTGACATTCTAGTAGTCTAAAAAGCTAGAGGCATATTCACTGCTGGACAAGACCTAGTGTGTCTTCTTCTCTGCTCACACCCCTTCATGCTCATATCCCTATGGTCTTTGTACTCTTCCTCTGTGCACGTCCTTGCTCAACAACCTGTGTTCTGACCCTGCCCAACAGATGATCAAATCTCTGAAGAAGGCCATGGCCCCAGTCCTGAGTGATGTAACTGTGGAGTGGGTCTTCCCTGAGACCACCGAGGTCCTGATCTCACCTGTGAGCACCAGCTCCCTCTTCCCCGGAGAGCGGCTGGTGGGATATGGCATTGTGTGTGATGCCTCCTTATACATCTCCCATCCCAGATCTGTAAGTATCTTAGACATTCCGTAACAGTGGGGCTCCGGAACCATACTCACAAAGCCACCCTTAGCTGGAAAGGCTATTGGTAGCCTCTAGAAAGTAATTGGGTCTAGGCTTACAGTTGTGGGGTTTGGTTGCCTGACTGTAGGCACGCAGTCAGGATGACACTGCTTGGGTCAATGTTATCCTCACAACACGTGGTTCTTAAGATCCCCTGTAGCAGAAAAATTGGGAGAACATGTCTAAAATGCAGAGCCCAAGGGGTGCCTGGCTGGCTCTGTTGGGTAAGTGGCCACCTCCTGATTTTAGCTCAGTTTTTAATCTCAGTGTCCCGAGACTGAATCCCACAAGGCGCTCTATGATAAGCAGGAAGTCTGCCTCAGGATTCTCTCTTCCCTTCCTATCCCACCCCCAGCTCGCTCTCTCACTCTCAAATAAATACATAAATTTTTTTAAAAGATAAAGTAAAATGCAGGGTTTCTGAACTCTGCCTCTGAAACTAATGCTATATGTTAATTGAATTTAAATACATTTTAATTTCATTTAAAAAATACTTACCAAAAAAAAAAAAAAAAAAGATGCGGAACCCAAGCTCCAACCCAGGTCTACTGAATAAAAGTCTTTGAGCATAAGGCCCAGGTCCCCACATTTGACATAATCTCCCCAAATTGATTTTTGACAAACAACTCCGTTCAGAACAACCACACTTAGGTTTCTTTCCCTAAAAGCTCTATTCAGGTCACGTCTCCTCAGATGAGATTGTGTTTTACTCACATGAATCATTCTCTTGTATGTGGTGACAGAAGTGAGATAAAAGTGAGGAACTTCTCAAAGGAAGGTGGAATTCATGCTAAAATGTGGGGGATTGCCTGAAGTTCCCCCATCCCTCCTCTTTAGCGAGTCTCTCCACTTCTGCTTGAAGGATTTGTCATCTTGCCTCATTTTCAAGCAGGAGTCACCAACTCATTGCCTAAAGGGACTGGCAGGTATAAAATGAATAAAATGAACTTCTAAAAATAAAAGTAGAAAACACCATGAAGGATAGCCGTTATCACGGAGTCCATAGAGAGGCAAGAGGGGTGATGAGGAATATGGCGAACGGGATGGCACACGGCCATCTCAACTGGGCACCCCCTCCCCAGGGTGGGCTCTGTATTAAAGGTGTTTTCAATCTTGCAAGAGAAGCGAGAATGGGTGTGTGATATTTCCAGCTTTTAGAATGTTATACACTCTCCTAAGAATCACGGTCAGGGTAATGGTTAATGTGTTATGGAGAGCGGGGAGTTCAAAAGCAGGGAGAAGATGCTAAAGAGAATGTTGGTCAGTCTTTGAACAATCTAGACCCTTCTTGGAGGTCTGGGAGGCATCCGATCATCAACAGACTCTACCACTGGAAGGAACCATCAAATAAAAGCCTTCTCCTTTCCTTACCCATAAAACTGGCCAAGTTTTCTCCTGATACCACACAGCTCTTGGGGAAGGGTATCCTTGCCTATTGTGGTTTAAGTATGACTTTCCCTCCTTTGGAAAGCAATCTAGAAATAACTAATGAAATTAGAAATACATAACTTTTCAGCCCAGAAATCTGTCCTAAGAAACTAACACCTAGAAATAAAAGTGATGCAATGGATTTATGTCAAAAGATTCACTGTAGCAATTTTTTATGGTGCAAAAACAATGGATCCCAAAGCAAAGGTTTAAAAATAAGGAGTGGTTGAATATTGTACAGTCAAAGGTTTAAAAGAATGGCTGATATACAGGAATTCCAAAATGTTTTCAGTGCAAAATCCAAGATACTGATAAATGCAGGCAATATAGTCCACTTCTTGTAAAATAAAAATTACCCCCAAGCCCTTATGTTTTATATATGTGTGTGTTTATATCATGGAGAATGGAAGAGAAGGAACAGATGGTTCATTTTGTTAATTTTGGTTACCTACTTGGAGACAGCAGTGGCATTTAGAATACACTAAAAATTCTTTTAAATAAAGAAGATAATTAAAAATATAAACAATATAAATGTTATGAAGAGTCAGTTCCATTCACCATCTCTTAAATGGAAGTCTGCCCAAATGACTCAAGCAAGAAAAAACTTTCCTGTTATTCCAGATCCTCAAAGATAGAATGTCTCCCACCTCCTGTCCTACCCCTGCCTCCCCTACAAATGCTCTTTCTGACATCTACTCCCAGCCCTCTTTTCTCTGCCTCCTTCCAGGACAAGAGGAGACGATACAGCATGCTTCACTCCCAGGGGTCCAGTAGCTCTGTCTTCTACCAATCCCAGGATGAGGGGCCCAGCCCAGATGCCAGAAACTCTGCCAAGAGCATGGGGTCACACTTCAACCTCAGACAACCCAAAGATGCCCAGCCAACCACTGGAGATGCCACCACTAATCCTGGTTAGTCTGCTGCTCCTTGTCTTCACTCCTTTTCCCAGGGAGGCCATGATTGCTACATTTTACTGAGCACTTACTCTGTGCTGAGCACTTTATAGAACCCATCTCACTGAATAGTTAGCACCTGTGAAGATGGGTCCTAGTTCACCAATTTTACAGATGATGAAACTGAGTCTTGGGCGTGTTAAGCAACTTGGCTAAGCTCATGAAACCCAGCAAGAAGGAAGGTACAGACAGGTCTAGAGCTGTTTGCACTCTTTATGGTGTTAATTTCCATTCATAGGGCATTTGTTGATCACCTACTAAGGCTAAGTACCAAACACAGCATGGGAAACAAAGATGATGCAAACATGAATTCTTGTCTTTCAGAAGTTCTCTGCCTAGGGGAAGAGATACAATTGGCTCTAATATTGATAGAAGCAGAGTGACAGGGACCAGAGTGAAGTTTAATAAGCTGTGGGAGGTCCCAAGAAAAGACACATTGTTAGACGATATCAACAGACACATAATGAGGGCACTGCTTCTTAGACGTGGGAAGGGAGAGGAGATTCCAGGCCGCAGAAACTGGCTGAGCAAAGATGTAGAAATGTGACACCTAGAAAACATATCGCAATTGATTACTCATCTCTTACATTTGAAGCACAGGGTACACTGAAAAAGGAGCAGAAAGGACAGTAGCTGGGTAGATGGATTAGGACCCCAGTTTATGTAAGGCTTTGAATGCCAGGGTTGGTGAGACATCTACAAATATTTCATCAGGCAGACAGTGGGTAATGCAAGAATTTTCCAAGCAGGAAAGGAGCATGCAGGCCTCTCTCTCTTTCTCCACTCTTCCCCACCCTGCTGGCTCCCCTTGTCACCACCCTACTCAGCTCTAGACTTCTCCCAGCGACGGCGGGCATACAGCACCAACCAGATCACCCACCACAAGCCCTCCCCAAGGGCTCCCACAGCAAGCGACCCCACAGTGCCTGCCAAGAGATACCCACTTCGGAAAGCCAAGCTGCAGGACCTCACCAACCAGAGCATCACAGATGACCCTTGGTGGCAGATTGATCTGCAGGTACCTGAGCACGGCGGGTTGGAGTTGGACAGACCATAGGTGGGGAGAGAGCTGTCTCCTGCTTCAGCCACAAGGTCCACTATTTATACTGCAAAATGAGTGTCTTCTTCCTCATTTTTCTGGATCTTGATCTGCTTGAGCCTCTTTATAATAATGGTATCCAGTATTCAGTGACATCACCCATTCTCCACACACAATACTTCCCAGCTGGCCAGGAGCAGCCCCATTGACACTCATTTGAAGGGGCTATGTCCTGTGTCTTCTAGAATGTTTGACAGCATCCCTAGCTTTGATCAGCTGAATACCACCTTCATCCATGATAACCAAACCAGTCTGCACTCATTACCAAATGTCCCTGGGGAAGAGGGTAAAACCACCAGATGGAGAAACATGGTCCTAAACCAAATTGGTGTTTGTTATTATCTGCATACATTATCCACTTTCTTAAGAATGGGTTTCATGTAGCTTTGTCATTGTAAGTGACGGTTCCATAAAAGCAGCCCTTCGCTCTCCCCCTTCCACCCACCACCGCCATCCCTCTCTGCCTTTCCATAAGCTCCTCTAGTTCCCAAGGGGAGAGATATTGCCACCTTGTCCCTGTGAGCCCTTCTCTGTGCTTAACCAGGAATCACTTGATGCAGCTAGAAGACACTGACCTTGGAGTCAGGTGGACTCTGCTCTTCAAACACATGTTGCTTACCCTCTCAGAGCCCCAACTTTTCCATCTAGGAAATGGGGAGAGTCGTTTGTACAGCGGATTGAGCTAACTGCCATCAGCAGGCATTGACTGGGAGCTAACTCTAAGTGGAAGACTTGCAGGCAATGGCTGATAGGAGAGGAAATGCCTGGTGCAGCCCCTGGTATACAGTAGGTGTCCTTTAAATGCAACTCTCCTTGGTGAGAGGTCTGGGCAGTTTAGCATCTGTTCTTTACTGCTTGCTCCTGGCCCATCCTTGCTCATGTCTTTCTGATCGCCTGCTCAGCTTCTTCTCCAATCTAATTCTCCCCTGCACACGCACACACACATGCCAGCACACGCACACACACATGAGCACACACATACACCCTCCCTGAAGCCTCTGGCTGGGTGAAAGGCTGAATCTTAGACTAATCCGTTGCTATGGAAACTGTAGCAGCGTCTGTTTCTCAGTGTGTTGATGATGGTAGGGCAGGGGTGAGGGGAATCCCAGCCTCTGATGGGAGACAGGGATTAAGTACCCCTTGGAACCCAGGATCTGACTGAATACCAGCTCCTACCAAGGCCATCCAACCAGTGACCAGTCCCTTTCTTCTTGTACCATCTCTAGGACCTCAGGCCCAGAGGAGACAGGAAGGAGGAGCCCAGCCCTTGCCCTAAGGAGCCCCTATCTAATGGAGAGACACAATCCTCTTCCCAGTAAATACCTAATAGAGATGAGAAAACCTCGATGATTAACTGTTGACCTAAAAACCTGAGAGGCACTTTTTCTGTTTCACCCTGCAAGTGCCTTTTGCCCCTGCCCCACCCCCTTCCCCCTACCAAACATATGTGCTCCCGGAGGCACAAAATTCATTTTTAATTAATTTAATATTCTTTAATTATGTAAGTAAGTATGTATTACTTACTCAGAGTTTGCAATGAAAACCCTCAAACAGTTCAGGCAGGTATAAAGTAAAAAAATTATCCCTTCCCTGTGCCCAAACCCTCTGATTTTCAATGTTTCCTTCCAAAAATACTACACACACACATACACACACACACACACACACACACACACACACAAAACACACATATGTGTTTTGCATAATCACATTGCAAATCTCCAATTATATCCAATTATCATTGGATATCTCCAAAATCCAAACGCAAATCTTTAATTTACTCTTTTAATGTCTTTTTAATTCTCTCTCTCTCTCTCTCTTTGGTATTCAATAAAATTCCTCTTTTTGGTGAACAGTTCTGTGAGTTTTGACATACGCATAGTTCTGTAACTATCTCCACAGTCAAAATACAGAACGGTTGCAATTTACTTTTTTAAGATATGTTTGATCTTGGACATCTTCCCACCCTGGTATGAAGAAATCTGACTCTTTCATTTCAGTGTTTGTTGTGTGGCATTCCATTGCATGTATCTTCCATAACTCATTTGTCACCCCCATTAGATGTGCATTTTGAGAATGTCCAAAGATTCACTTTTACAAACAATGCTGCAACGAATCTACAAACATGCACATAGATATTCACTTCCTGTGCATTTCCACAGAACCTCTAAAAATGGAATCATTTGGTCAAAAGAGCTTGTGCATATTTAATGTTGCTAGACAGCACACAGCTAAAGTGTCCTCCCACAGGTGTGCCTCAAGTTCATACTCCCATCAACAGTCCACAAGAGAAACCCTATCTCCCAGTTGGCCACAGTAGACGTCATCAAATGTTTAAATATCTGCCAATCTGGAAGATGGAAAAAAATCATATAACTTATTTTATTTTAGAGCAATGTTCATGAGGCAGAGCATTTTTTTCATACCCTGAATCCATAGTCTCCCTCTGCCTCTCTGCCCCAGTGATTTATAAGACCTTTTTCTTGAAAATGATCTTTGTCATGTGTGTTGCAGCTATATTTCCCAGTTTATCCCAGGCCTTTTGGTGTTTTTTGTACCAGCACAAGAACAGACAGATTAAATCCACAATACAGAAGAGAAGGTCTAGAAATAAAACCAATGTACATGTGAGCTTTGACAGGATACAGGTGGGAGATTGATAAACCTTAGAAACTTAATGAATGAACCATATTTAAGAAGTGGTGTTGAGATCTGTACTACTGAGAAAACCAAGGAAAAGGTTTGTTCCTATTTCTTTACACTAAAATAAATTTCATGTGAGTCAAAGATTTAAGCAAACAAAAATAAATCATAAAAATTCTAGAATTTTTTTTGAGTGGGAAAGACCTTTTAAGCATGACATATGAGAAGACATAAGGAAAAGGCTGATAATTTTAGCCTCCTTCCAACACACACACAAAGTTTTAAACTTTATGGAAAAAAAAAAAAAGAGTGGGTTTAGAATATTATCCCTGGTATGTGATTTTTCACAGTTTTCCATGGTTTGGGCTGTATCCATGCTTTGGGATTATCTGTGTTGATGGTTCTCATGGGTAGTGGAGAGTAGGTTATGTGGCCTGCAGTACTATAGGACCTGGGGTGCCCTGAGAAAGAGCTGTGGCTAGGGGTGGAGGGAAGGGGCAGCCACCAGGATCTCAGCTTCCACCCCTCCCTCTTGCACTCCTAGCCCTTGCTGAACAGTGGTCTGGACCTGAGCCAGGGCCCCAAACTCCGGGGCCCAGGGGCCCGAAGGCCCTCTCTGCTGCCCCAAGGCTGCCAACCCAGCCTGCCCTCCAGCCAGGAGACCCAGACCTGGAGCCCCATGAAAGAGCAAGATCTTGGGTCTAGCCTGAAGCTTGCCTCAGACAGACGTAGCCCTGGGGACCTGGGTAAGTGCCTACAGGGTTTAGGACCTGATCGGGGACAGGGACGAACTCTTGACTGTAGCCCAGCTTCATATGATAGGACTGAGGGCAAACGCCTTTGTCTGTGCCCTTGGCGGGGAGGGGGGTGGAGAGGCCCGTCCGTGCCAGAGAACCTCACAAATCCTGATCTTCCTGGACCAACCTGGCCCTTGGGCTGGCTGTGAGGCTCCCAGATGTCCCTGTGGCTGCACTCTTCACTGCCCACCCTATCTGGCCACCTCGGGTACTGGATTCCTGGAGGTGGGTCTGCCCCATGTTGGGGACAGGTCCATACCATCCAGCTGCCCTAGGGAAGAAGTCGTGTGTTCCTCGAGGTGGAGGGTAGGGGGAAGAAGACTGTACTTGCTTCGCGATGTCTGCGCCCTGGGGAGGAATGACGTCCCTGAGGGTTGACCCTCTGTGCCCCAGCTCAGAGCACCGCTTGGTTGTCCCTCTGCCCGCAGAACCGTCCCATCACCCTTCTGCCTTCGAGACTGAGACGTCCTCGGACTGGGAGCCCCCTTCAGAGTCCGAGGAGCGGATCAATCCGGGCAGGCCCCCCACTCCAGGCCCGGTGCTAGGCAAGGCCGTGGTCAAGGGCTTGCGGGACAGTCAACGTTTGCAGTGGGAAGTGACCTTTGAGCTGGGGCCCCCCGGCCCGGAGAGGGGAGGGGCACACGACGCCGACCTGTGGAGCGAGACCTTCCACCACCTGGCGGCCCGCGCCATCATCCGCGACTTCGAGCAGCTGGCGCAGCGCGAAGGCGAGATCGAGCCAGGTGAGCTCGGCTGCCAGCGGGCTCCTGACCGCCTCCGGGAGCCCCTCCTCGAAGCCCCGCCCCATACCCCTCCCCACTTCAGGGCCCCGCCCCCTCCTCGCAGCCCCGCCCAACGCCCCATCTTACAGCCCCCACCGTGATCCTCTCTCCTCCTCCCCACCCCGGGCCCTACCCCCTCCATAAGGTCCCGCGGAAGGCCCCACCCTCCTCCTGGCCCACCCAAGGGTGATCTGCTCTCCTCCCCAGGCTTCAGCAACTTCCTTCTTCCCACAGCCGGCCACTGTCTAGTGCTCCACCTCTTCGCCCCCACCTCCACCGCCCGCCCACCCCGCACCATTGCCTCCCGGTGACTCCCCACGGTCCCAGCACAACCAGCCCCAACCTCCACCTCCCCTGCCCCCCACCACACACACACACACACACACACACACACTGAGCCTAGGGTTCCATCCCTTCCTTGATCACCGCCACCCCTCGCCCCGCCCGGTCACCCAGCCCCCAGATGCCTCCCCGCTAGCCCTGGGTTCCTTCACCCCTCCCATCCCTTCCGGTGATCCGGGGATCTGGAGATCTGGTGATCCGGTGATCTGTCCTGTCCTCTCCTCTCTTTCCTTTTCCCCGGCTGCTGCAGTACCCATTCCTTCTCACTTCCCAGGGCGTCTCCTTGCAGCGCCCCCCGTAGGCCTCCAGAGACAGAACAACGGGGCCAGCCGGATCGCCCCTGACCTGCTCCCCTGGGACCACACCTTATTACAGAACCCACTAGACCTAGTTGGTCCACTCACTCATTCCTCAACGCCATTTATTGATTTTGGATCATTTCGGGGCCAGGCTCGAGGCTGAACAGTGCAGTGACCACCACAATTCCAATCCTTAACGCACGCACTAGCGGGGAAGCCAACATGAATCAAATAATTGCGCACACAATTAATTGATTGCATTTGGCCTAACTGTCCTATTAAGAAATACAGGGTTCCAAGAAATCCTGTAACAGGGATGGCGGGGAACTAACGGAGTTCAGGAATTGGGGCAAAATTTCCTAAGACCGTGATTCCTGGGATCACGATGGTGCACACTGAGAATAGATGGGTATAGATACAGAGAACACACAACCCTCTGGAGACTGCTCACCTGTTTTGTGGGAAGAACTTGGGTTTGGAGGTCAGAGCATCCTGAGAGTTCTGATCCCAGGGCCATTACTAACTCGCTGTGTGACCCTGTGTTTTCTGCTATCCCTCTCTGGTTTTCAATCTTCTCTACAAGATTGTCCCAATGGGCCAGACCAGTGGTCCCCACCCTGCCAGGGGACCTATGAAATCCTGCAGCATAGTTTTTATCGGATAGCTGCAAAATTAAAATAGACAATACGGGTGACATAGAGGGTTTGGGGGTTTTGCTTTTTTGCTTTTAGCTTTTATTTTTAAGTAATTTCTACACCCAACCTGGGGCTCGAACTCACAACCCCAAGATTGAGGGTGGCACACTCAGGCCACTGACTGAGCCACCAGGTACCCCTAGAGGATTTTTTTTTTTAAATAACACTCAAGTTATTTAAGGGGTGTAACTATCTTTTTGTCCTAGATGTCTTAGCTCTTTTACATTAAAATGTCCTCATTTTATGAAATGATGATGGAGGTTAATAATCTTGGGGGCGGGGGCAAGTGCACAAACCCTTTGATTTGAAGGGCTTCTGGAATCCCAAAGACAGAGACCACTGGTCTAGTCCTTCTTTTAGCTTCCAGAATTCCTGGGTCAGCTGGGACTTTCTGGGTCCACACACTGACCCCCAGCCTCTCCCTCCGCAGGGTCCAGCCGCCGTTATCAGGCGAACGCTGTGCACACCAGCAAAGCCTGCAACGTCATCAGCAAGTATACAGTCTTCATGCCTGTGGACGTGAGCAAGAGCCGGTACCTGCCCACCGTGGTGGGGTACCCCAACTCTGGTAAGGCAGATGGGCTCTTCTGAGAGCCAAGCAGCCCCCCTTGGCTGGCAGAGGGGAACTGGGACACAAAGGAGTGCAGACCCGCAGAGAGGGGTACAAAGAATGGCCCAGAAGCAAAAAGGCCCCTGGCCAATGGTTCAGTCACCACAGGGTGGTGGGTACGTGAACCCCTACCCACTATTCTGCAAAGGACAATGAAACCACCCCCACTCCCTTTTTCCCACCAAAGGAATAGGACTTGACTGTATTCTTCCAATTGGGACAATGTGTGCGCTCTCCATAGAAAATTCTAAAATACAGAAAGACATAAAATAAATAAAAATGCCTGGACTTGACAGTCATCCAGAAATGAGTACCTCATTACCTCCTTGGCGTGACCATCTTTCCAGACTTCTCTCTATGAAGTCAAAAGACAGATAATTTTTCATGAGTTGGATTATACCGATAGGTGCTGTGTTCTACCAAATGTGGGTGTGGAAAAAAATCTTTCCACGAAGGTGAATGTCTATCACCACTTCAATAGCTACAGGGTTTTCTATGTTCATCATCAATTAGACAGGATTCTAAAGCACTTTATCTACATCGAATGTCTTTTTTTTTTTAAAGATTTTATTTATTTATTTGACAGAGAGAGATCACAGTAGGCAGAGAGGCAGGCAGAGAGAGAGGAGGAAGCAGGCTCCCTGCTGAGCAGAGGACCCTGGAGGATCTGCTGAGCAGAGGATCCCAGGACCCTGAGATCATGACCTGAGCCAAAGGCAGTGGCTTAACCCACTGAGCTACCCAGGCGCCCCTCTACATCGAATGTCTTAAGCCTCAACACAGCTCTGCAGAGTAGATGCTATTATTACCCCCATTTTACAGGTGAGAAGATAGAAGCAGAGGGAGCTAAGCTCCCTGCCCAAGGTCACACAGCAGTGAGAGGCAAAGCTAGGCTTGGAATCCCGTGGCCTGGCTGCAGAGTCTATACTCCCTCCTGATCCTCTCAATTACCAGTTAACGTTTATCAGAACCTTTTCCATGAGCCCCCCAGATACTAGACCTTCATTTTACTCCCCTCTTGATTATTGTAAATTATGGTGCAAAGAACATCTTTTTTTTTTTAAGATTTTATTTATTTGACAGACAGAGATCACAAGTAGGCAGAGGCAGGCAGAGAGGGGCGGTGGGGCGGGCGGGGGGAGGAGCAGGCTCCCTGCTGAGCAGAGAGCCCAATACGGGCTCGATCCCAGGACCCTGAGATCATGACCCAAGCCAAAGGCAGAGGCTTAACCCACTCAGGCGCCCCCAAAGAACATCTTTATGCCCCTGTCAGGTTATCTCCTTGGGGCTAATTAACTCTCTGAAGTAAGATTGCAAATCAAAAGGCCTGCCTGTTTAAAACTGGGATGAGTTTTAAAGTTTTTCAAAGTGACCTGACTACAAAGGTTGTTCAGGGGGTCGGCTTTGCACCAACACTGTGCGCTGCTTGTCTTTCTAAATGCTGCCAGGCTTGTAGGCAAGGGAAGAATCTCTCTCTGGGGAATTTTTTTTTGTGTGTTTTTTTTTTTTTTTTTTGGTGAGATACTTTTCATAGGTACATAAACTATATGTACTTTTTCTTTCCTGAATTACATTTTCCTACCCTCTGCAGCTCCTTTTTTCCCCTTTCTTTTTCTTTCTTTTTTGTTTTTTTTAGCAGATCTCCTGAAAGAATGTTTGAAAACAAAATGTGCCTCTCCTTGTTCCCGTCTCCCTCCTCTCCTGCTGCTTTTTATCTATGGCACCAAAACCATCGATGACCTGTTCCCTCCTTGGGTTGCTCTCATTTCGGGCTCTGGCCAGCGGCCCAGACTGTTGCTGCACTAGGCATATTTTCATTCACTGGGCTTTGTCAACCCAAATGACATTCTCTCCCTCCCTGCCCGTCTCAGACCATCCCCCTAGCGTCTGTAGCACACACAGCCTGGAAGGTTCAGAGAGCTGGTCCATGTCTTAACCTAAGTCCCACAGCCCCCTGGGATGGAGGCACCCTGGATCAGTACTTCCCAAAGTGTAGTTCAGGAAACCAGGACCCAAAGTGCATGTCTTGAGCACGGCCATTCTGCGCAAACTAGGAAGTCCCAGTTTAGGAAATACATTTAGGAAGCACTGGATTAAATAAAGTTCAACAGTTTCCTTGATTGCAGAACTTGTCAGAGCCTTTAGTATGTTAACATACATCACGAGGCTCAGAGAAGGGACTCTAGTTTGCAGCTTCTTCCAAACTTACCTCCCCGTAGAACTCCTCATTTATTTTTATTTTTTTTTAAGATTTTATTTATTTATTTGACAGAGAGAGAGATCACAAGTAGGCAGAGAGGCAAGCAGAGAGAGAGGGGGAAGCAGGCTCCCCACTGAGCAGAGAGCCCGATACGGGGCTTGATCCCAGGACCCTGAGATCATGACTTGAGCCGAAGGCAGAGGCTTAATCCACTGAGCCACCAAGGCGCCCCAAACTCCCCATTTTTTTTAAGGAATAGTTTACAGACTTTTGTTCTCCAAGAGTGGAGCTCCCAAAAACTCACTTAAGGGTGCTATAGCTTCATTTCTCTTTATCCACGTGCTGTTTGAGGCCCTGTGACTCCAGGGGCTTGCCCTGTGGGAGGGGAAGGGGAACCTTGGTCTCTGAGACCACAAATTAGGAGAGAATGAAAAATGGGATGTTCTAAGAAAACCAGCCTTTTAACTAACTAGAAAACACTACTGCTTCCTGAGCATCGTCTTGGCAATAGCACGCACCTGGCAAGGTTATTATCCCCCTTTTCCAGATGAGGAAACTGAGGCACAGAGGGGCTAGCACCCCCTCCAGCTACTAAGAGATGGGACTGAGGTTCAAACCCAGGTCATTCTGGCTCCAAAGTTCATGGTCTTACCTTGTACAATGTCTTTCTGCCTCTGGACAAGTGACTGACCCCGGGGGAAAGGCAAAGACGAACACAGTTGTACCCAACTGACCCCCTCTCCTTATCCTTGTGAAGGTGCCGCATGGCGGATGGTCAACTCTCAGGTCCTGACCCGACAGAGGAGAGGCCCAGCTGCTGGCTTCGGACGGTCTCAGACCCTGCTCGGGGAAGACTCGGCAGCAGGAGATGGCAAATTCCAGAACCTAAGTAAGAGCTGCCTCATGTGTGTTCTATGCCTAAGCCTGGGAGGCACCCTGGTGTCCAAGGCTCCCAGAAGCCAGGCTCCCAGAAGCCAGGCTCTGAGTCTGCGCTCTGGGTCCCCTTGCAGAGCCCAGGTGAGGCCAGGCCTCCCAGACAAGACTCAGTGTGCCGCCACCACCGTTAACACAGCTTTGCTGAGAGAGCTGCCGGGAGCCCACGTGCCCGCACCAACCCCCCCCCCCCCCTTTCAAAGTCTGCCCAGCCCGGGGGCTGTTCTCAGCTGCAATCTCTTGAGTCCTCTCAGGCACCAAAGGCCAGGAAACCTAATAAGCAAGGGGGGAAGCGAGGAACAGAGAGGCAGCTCCATCTGTCTGGGTCCCACCATCTGCTCCTTTCAGGATTCCCGAAGCTTCCTTTCTGCCTTTGCCTGATTTTGTCAGGTCCTTAAGTGTCTATGAGTTGACCCTTTTGTGACCTGGCACTCATTCACAGGAATAGTTTTAACTCTCTGTGTCCTGGATGCGTGCCTGTCTTTTGGTCCCTCCAAAGACAGCCTAACTGCTGCACGGGTCCTAACCCCTGCTTCCTTCACGCCCCCTCACATTCAGTGAGGATCTCGGCCTCCTCCTGTGCATGGGAAGTACATCAGAAGTCCCACCTGGCCACGAGGCCAGACACCCAGATCGTACTAAGTTTTTACCTGGGGAAAGCGAAAGTTCTCACAGACATTGATGGGGTGAAAAAGGAACAGTGTGTGAGGGGTAGAAGAATGTGTAACTCCAGAATTAAAAAGCTCTGCCAGCTCTTTGGTCCCTCAGGGCCTCCCAAACTGGGGATGGGGCTGTGGTGGCGGTGGAAGGGGTAGGGGCAGCTGTAAGTCCTGAGGCAAGCTGGGCTTCCCGTCCAGAGGAAGTTTCTGTTTACCTTTTCATTTCTCCATAGCTCAGTTCTTGGTGGCCCATGGCTTCCCTCAAAATCACAAATCCCTTCTTTTCTTTTTTTTTTCTTAAATTAATAAATTTATTTATTTATTTTGAGAGAGAGAGAGAGAGAGAGCAAGCGTGGGACTCTTAGGGTAGACCAGGGGTGTTATCTCTGGAAGACAAAGGCGCACGCAAGCAGGCTCTCCCAGCCCACCCCACACATAGTGTGGATTTGGACCTTTACTCTCCTTGGGAGGATGAGGAGAGAGGGAGGGCCAGAGGAGCTCAGGCCTCACTGGCTTCATCATCTGTTGTAGATGAGGAAGAAAGCCCCACTGCACCCTTTGGTGAGACCACGTCCCCGGGCCGCGAGAAGTACGTTGCTTCCGAAGGTGAGTAGGTGGTCAGCTGACTCTGTCCTTAGTTAAGGTAGGGACAGTGACTGACCCACTGGCCAAGAGAGTGTCTTAGCTCAACAAAGTCCTCAGTGGTTCATTTATTCCTCAAAACACCCCTGCGTGAGATTAATAGAGGAGTACCCTCAATCTAAAGATGTGGAAACTAAGACTCAGAGAAGTCAAGGGACTTGTCCAAGGTCACACAGCAAGTTAGTAACAACACCAGGCCTGGAATCGGACTTCCCGATTCCCAGCTGAGGGACCATTCTACCACCTAACCCTGCTCAGAAGCCTCCACAATGTGCCAGGGAAGGAAACTCAATGCCCCCCTCTCAGGGATGGGGGAGGGGCTGATGTGAAGCCATCACTGTCCCCCACGGGTAACCTTCCAGAAGATACCAACAGCCACTGGCCATAGAAACTCAGAGGCCTATTTCTTACACGTGGACATACATATTTCATCCTTCCCCACACCACCTGGACCAAAAGCAATCCTGTAGTCTAACGGTTAGCTCGGATCCCCCAGGGATGGAGGCAGGCCCCTGCTCCTTTCTGGGCCTCTGTTCCCCCCGACTCCAGGGCAGGAAGCCTGTGGACAGGGTCGTCTGTCATGCCCCAACTGTCATTCTATGGCTCTCCAGGTCCCCTGCGCAGTCTGGCCACCAATACCCTTTCTTCCTTCAAGACCTCAGACTCTCTCTTTGGATCCAGGTACATGGGGTCTCCCCTCAAGGTAGGCTGTGCCACCACTTGCTTCCCCAGGGCCGTTCCTGCTTGGAAGGCGGAAAGCAGGTCCAACCTGACATTTAGACAAAAATGAACAATCTGAAGGGTATTGAGAAGGCCCCCTTACCCAGATACACCGCCTTCCGGTCTTCACACTGTGGAAGCCCCCCGCCTCCACCGCTGTGGTCTCTGTGCAGGTGCAAATCCCCCGGGAGAGCTAGCCTAAGCTTCTCTGGCCACTGGGCTGAACGAGAGCATGCTATTGGAAGAGGGCCCCAGAAAGAACCCTCACCTATTCGTCATCTAGGCTGCCGCTAACTCACTGAGTGACTCAGGAAGCACAAGCTCCCCTCCCTGGGCCTCAGTTTCCCCAGCTACCAAATGAGGAAGTTGGAGGAAGCCATCTTTCATGTCCCTTCTGGCCCTGACTTTTGGGGGCAGCTAAGCGGGCACTGGGTGGGGTGGAATGACCGGGGACGCCAGGGGACAGCTCTGGCCACTCTTCCCCGCTTCCGCCCACACAGGCTGAGTCTGAGCAAGTCCAGGCTGCTGACTCGGGCAGCCAAGGGCTTCCTGAACAAACCGTTGACCAAGGCTCCAGAGTCAAGCCCAGGGACCCAGAGTTTCGACTACATCCCACTGGTGAGTGCCCCAGACCCCAGACCTCAGCCTCTAACACTCCCTGAGGGGCCTTCCTGGGAGCCTCCTGCCCACCCGTCCCCCTTCCCAAAGGGAAGAAGACTGAGACCTTCCCCCCCAAGTAGGCAGCAGGGCAAGAGCCGGGGGGCCTAAGAGTGCTGCTAGAAGCCAGCGCCAGCTCACGAATATTCTTTGCAATCTGCTCTCTTGGCTTTAAAAATTCACAGGAATTTTGCGTTCTACTCCACCATCTATGTGTGTTTATTTTCCAATACATAAAAATAAGCCTTGAAATAGCTCACAAGCAAGTAAAATTAACACCGCAGGAACACACACTGTGTTTAGCAAGTGACGCTGTAGACAGCCCGGCATGCTGTGGCAGGGTGAGAAGCCCAAGTCTGGAGCAGGGAAGCTGGTGGGGGGGGGGGTCCTCTGCATTGAAGAGCAAGGGGGCCTGGCCCCACCGCATGGGAGGCCCAGTGAGGCTTGGGGATCAGAGGGTGCTGGGGGAGGGGCCATGGTGTGAGCTGCCCCACACAGTCCGAGTCCCTATACGCCCGAGGCATAGTGTCACATTGAATTTCCAAGGCACCTGGGCCACAGAGCTTTGTGCTTAAGTGTTTGTGGAGCCTGGCATGATGCTAGACCCTGGGAGACGACCCTGAACTGGATGCACAGAGTCCCTGAGCTCATGGCTCTCAGTGTCTAGTGGGGGCACGGACAAGGAACCAGACATTCCTGATGCTTGGGTGCTGTGAACTCAGAGGTCGGGTTTGGTGCGTTGAGGTGTGGTGGCTGCGGAGGGACACAGACTCCAGGCAGTGGTCAGACCGAGACCAGAGGGTGAGGAGTCGTGGCCGGCAGTGTGGGGAGGAGAGAGCTTGGTGACCAGAGCACTGGGGGCTGGGGGCAGAGAGAGGATGAGCCAGTGCTCTGGAAATCGCGGATTCTAAGAGAAACTTGAAGTCACTGAGCTGATGGCTTCCAAAGAGCTCCATGGTTTATGCCTTACTAGAACCCCTCCAAGGCAGGAAAGAGGAGAAGCGGGCGGGCAGGGGAGGGGAGTGGAGGCAGCTGTCGGGTTGCTGAGCAGAGTAGAAAGTATACCCATCGGTACTTGGAAACTGATCAGTGTGGAGGGAGGGACAGGGAGGTGAGCTGCCCTGAGTCTGCCGAACGGCAATGGATGACCCCAAAGCCAGAGCAGGGCCCCCCTACACAGGACAAGAGGCAGGTGTGGAGTAAAGAGCTTGGGTTGGGCCTGACCAGCCTGAGGTGCCCATGGGGTAAGCTCGGAGATGCTCGGAGATGCTCGGTTGGCTGGAGTACCCTGCAGATCTCCAAGGTGGGAGGGGCATCTGGGGGGATGAATGGGCGGGCTGTGTGGACCCAGGCTTTTGCACGGCCTGGTGCTCCACAGTCTAAAAAGTTTGAGGCCCACTGAGGGGCTGCCCCACACACAGGTGTCTCTGCAGCTGGCCTCCGGAGCCTTCCTGCTCAACCAAGCCTTCTGCGAGGCCGTCCACATCCCCATGGAGAAGCTCAAGTGGACCTCACCCTTCACCTGTCACCGAGTGTCCCTCACCGCCCGCCAGCCAGAGTCTAAGACCCCGAGTCCCCAGGGGTGCACCAGCCCCTCCGTGCGGCTCCCCTCCTGCGACAGCTTCTCCCCGGAGCCCCTGGCAGAGGGCAAGCCAGGCTGGGAGCCCAGGGCTGTAGTAGAACACACGGGGAAGCTGTGGGCCACCGTGGTGGCGCTGGCGTGGCTGGAGCACAGCTCAGCCTCCTACTTTGTGGAGTGGGAGCTGGTGGCCGCCAAAGCGAACTCATGGCTGGAGCAGCAGGAGGTACCCGAGGGCCGCACACGGGGCACCCTCAAGGCAGCTGCCCGCCAGCTGTTTGTGCTCCTGCGGCACTGGGACGAGAACCTGGAATTCAACATGCTTTGCTATAACCCGAATTACGTGTAGTAGGGGTGGGAAGAGCGGAGAGGGAGGGGACGGTGGGGGCCTGGCACGGGGGGAGCTTTTGCAGCTGTAGCTAATATACTGATTGCTAGAAAGAGCCCTGGACTGGCAGTCAGGAGGCCTGAGTTCAATCCCAACTTTGCTACCACCTAGCTGTGCGATTGTAAGCCAGCTCCTACCCCCTGTCTGGGCCTCAGTTTCCCCACCTGTAAAATAAGTGCGTGAGGTAAGGGAGGTTGGACGAGATCTCTAGAAGCTCCAAAGAATGCCCAGGCAGCTGTGGGGTGGGGAGAGAGAAAATACAGCTTAAACCCCAGTTCTCTCTGGAAAAGGGTCCCATGGGCAACGCCCCCCCCCCCCAATAAAAGGGTGGATGAGTGAACCCAAAGACTGCCAATAACCAGACCTGCAAGCTTTCGTCCAAGCACGGGAGACCACTGCTGCCCACTGCCTTGTGTCTGTGGTGACGGTCCAGCACCCTGAAATCCCACTCACAAACCCACGGGAGAATCCCCCTTCCCAACGTGCTACAAAGAGTCACTCGGGGGCCTTTTCCCGGGGCTTGGAAGCCCTAGTGTACGTCAGTTTGCAGACGGTCGGTGACCTCCAGTCTAAGAGGAGGAGGTAGGGAGACCCAGGAGGGACACCTGCTGCTGAGGTATTAAAACCAAGCTTCAGTCTGTGCTTAAATAGTCCGAACAGAATAGACATGGTCACAGAAGCCGGTGGAGAAACCAGGCGACAACTTAAATAATTTGCACGGTTTCAGGAATTGTGCAAGGTGAACTCCACCGGTGCTGAGGGGCACGAGGGGGCCCTGCGTCAGCTCTATTTTGGGATCCCGGGGGCCCTCTTTGCAACAGAGAACCAGACAGAGCCTGGCTGTGCGTTTGGGACAAGCAGCTTTAGCTGGGAAGGGGCTTTATTCAAAGAAATGAAGGACACTTGAATGGTCCAGCAGATACCGCCCGGGAACTTCCCCCCCCTCAAGCTCACCTGGACCCTGGGTGATGGGCGCAGCCTTGGACACCCTGGGGGCCCAGTCACCTCTGCCCTGAAGACTCCTCTGGAAGCCGAGCTGTCCGGGAGCCGAGGCTGAACCCTCACATGCCCTCTCCAAGGCCTTAACATCGCTTCACCAAGTGGTCCCTTTGGGCCCCAGGGCCCTGGCACAAAGCCAGTCCCTCTCCAGGGAGATCTGGAGGTCCCCACAGAGCAAAGTGACCTGTGGGGGGTGCTGTGGGCTCTGGCACACGTCCCAGCCTCACGAAGCCTTGAGAAATGACCATTCTTTCTCAGGGGCAGAGGTGGAGAGGGGCTCCAACAGAATTCCCTTCAGGCGGAGAGAAGAGGCAGCCTGGATAGGATATGGTGTCCTGTGGGTTGGGGGCCCTTCTCTACCTCCCCCTGTGCTATGAAGTTTCCCAGGAGGGGTTTTCTCCACACCGGTCCTGCTGAGGTCAAAGAGAAAAAGGCTTAAGGAAAAAATAACCGTAGGTAATTAGCGCAGGCATTGAAGCTAAGGTGATTCCAGAAATTATCAAGGAGGGACACATTGCTCCGGCAATTGGGATTAACTTGGATTAATCTGGATTTTTTTGTTCAACTAGCCCTTGCTTTGTAGGTGACGCAAGGAAACGTTTATGCCATGCCTGAATGAATGAGTACCCTGATCTGCATCCTTCCTGCCCAGTGGTCCCCTCCAACAGAGGCGGGCCTCCAGGGGCAAGAACACTGAGGAGAGCTGGGAAATCTCGGTGCTTGTCCAAACTCCCATCAGTATGCTGTGTGGCTTCTGGCAAGTTGCTTGCTTTCTCTGGGCCCGGTTTCATCTTCTGTAGAATGAAGAGGCTTATTCAATCAGCATTTCCAACACTATTCTTTGGTTGATATGTGAATTAGCAATTCATGAGAAACGGTCCAGCAGGCAAATATGTTGGGGAAACCCAAGGAAAACAGATTTATTTAGGTCAAGACAGACTCGGAGTCATGAATATGTAAATGTGTATTGTCAGTCTCCCATGAGGTAATTCAGAAGGCTGCTCTCCCCAGGGTCATTCAGCTGGGAAAACGCTGGTCTAGATCTCCCTGAGGGATCTACTGGCGCTGACATTCAAAGAGCCTTTTTTGAGAGCCTCCTGCATGCCAGGTGTCCCGGGGCAGCAGAGTGAGCACCACATCGGCTGGGGGTTCCTGTCCTTTCCGAGCTTGGTGAGAAGCATCAGAAGCGAGTTTGCTCCACGCACCATTAACCCCCTCCCTGGCATGCCAGGGAGGGCATGTCTTCGCCTGCTGCTTCCCCAACCTTTGAACCTGCCATATGTCAGGGTGGCTTCAGACTGAGCTGTCCGGGCATCCCTGGCACTAGAGGCTAGCCCCTGAGCTTTCGGACACGGGTGGTGTGATAGAGTGGTTCCCAGCAGCAGCGTGGAACCCTGGCCAGAGCACCTGCGGTAGGCTTCCTTGCCCCGGGGTTTGGGGTAGGGGGGAGAGTCTGCCACAATGTGTCCCAAGGGGCCAACCTCCCGCCACACACAGGGCAGCATCATCCCTCTGGGGCCCCCCTCTGCTGAGATCAACTCCAGATCCCGGGAAACTGGACCCCACCCTTAGGCAGATTTGCCCTGGATTTGAAAATAAGCGTTTTCTCCATCTGTCCCTGCCCGCGGACAGAACAAACGACGTCCTCTGTCCTCTGCTGCTGTGACCGAAGGAATAGAGAGTCGAGTTCTCAAACTACCTGCTGTGGGTTGGAGGGGGGTGCACCTGCTCGCTAGGAGGGGAACCTCCTCTCTCCCTTGGCAGGGACCCCCACTGAAAGGAAGTGAGGAAAGGAGTCTCCCCGGATCTGTGTGCAGCCTCCACCATTCACCGGCTCTGCCAGAACCCACCACACAAGGACCTGCTCGTGTAGGGTACAAAGGCTGCTTTTCACTATGTGCATCTTGGAACCTCTCCCAAGTGGTCCCCAGACACAAATGCTTCTGCATCCTTCCTGCAAAGGGAGAGATAAGGGCTTTTCTACCCCAGGAATGGGCTGTGTATTCATTGCCATGGTATTTGCAAGGTTTTTTTTCCACCAATCTAGCAGGGATGAGGGAGATCAACCCCCCCCCCCACCACCATGGGTGCATCCCTCAGCGGGAGCATGTCCCCCAGCGTCATATAAAAATAAGCAGGGCAGGGGATATATGTGGTATTTCACAGCTGGAACATCTGATCTGCAGAGACAGGTCCCTAAAGTCAGGACCTTGGCAGCATCTCCCAGCCAGGCTCCCTAGCACTCCCTACCATGGAGCTCCCTGACCTGCGTGTTTACCACCACCCCCCCCACCTGTTGAAGTTGACCTCCAAACTGCCTCCCAGATCACCTGACAAAGTGGGATTCCTCCTGTTCATGCTGCAAACCTTGGCTTGTGGCCAGCTGCCTTGAGCTTACAGCTGCTTCCCATGGCAAAGCACCTTGGCTCCATGCGGTCGAACGTAGCGACACACCCAGTATAGTTTCACTATTTGTCCTGGTGGCTTTGGCTCAAGCGGCATGGCCGGTGCTTGTCCCCCTCGGAGCCTTAAGTGCCTACAACATGCTGCCCTGTTCCCTTGCCTGCTCACCTATAATGTCCCTCCAGTGCCTGTGACACTTGCTGTTCTTAGAATACCCGCTGCCTTTTTCCAGTGGCCAGTCCCATGGACCCTGCGAGAGTCCTGGATGGCAGCTGTCTTCTATCCACCAACAATTAGCAAACCACACCCGGGGGCTGTATGACCATGTCTGGTTTCAAAGGAATGGCTTATTTGTCATTGGTGGCTACTGTTCTCTTAGAAGCGTTTTTAGCTCGTAACAACTAATGAAACTGATATGACAAAATGATACTTGTGTCTGCTCTTTTGTTCTCATTTTGACAAAATGATACTTGTGTCTACTTGGCTTTCAAACTAGTGGTTCAGTGGTCTGTTTGCCTTGCTCAGTGTGCTCACATCTGTCTTGGTTTGGGACTCCCCCCTCTGGTGACCCATCATCCCTGTCTGTCTGGTGCTGAGGTGCGCGGGACAGTCTTGGGATATGGGACTTTGACTTTTTAAAATTGGAACAATCCCAGGAAAATCAGAACAAGCTGGTCATGGTGGTTCCCCAGAAGCAGAGCTTGAGATAAGGATTCAGTGCAGAGAATGTATTTGTGTGATCCCCAGAAACACCCTAAGGCAAGTGAAGTAAAAGGGCACCAGTAAAGGGAAGGTTACGGCTGTGAGTGTGGACTTTGATCCCTCTGGAAACGAGAGTAGACACACATCTCCAGTGTGTTCCAGCTCCACTCCGCCACTGGTTGAGGGTCTCTCCCAAGAAATGCCATTCACTCCTTAGCACTTCCGGCCCACCACCGGTGTCCCGGCCGGGCTCACTTCTGCAGTAGAGAAAACCACCAGTCAGAGACGTACAGGTACAGGCAGGTGTCCAGTCCAGGAGCTCCGGGACCTGAACGAGCTGTGGGGGCACGCCTGCACCCAGACAGCACCTGTCACCACAGGTCTGCACGGCTGCCTCCCACATTTCAGATTTCCCTCCAAAGCAATTAGTGGTCACAAAATATATTTATTTGAAAATCATCACCAGCTGTCATTTTGTCTTAAAACCCACACAAACTGCCCCCAGAAGCAAACCTAAGTCATTTGGAAATCCTTTAGCATCTTACCTTATTTCATCACACCGTGGGTCATCCCTCTACAGCCTTCAGGGAGAACAGGCAACTAAAATAGGAATTCGCAATAGACCCAAATCATCGCTCTGATGTGCTAACTGCCCTAATAGGAACCATTTGAGGCTCCAACAGGCTGCAACTGACGAGGCCAACAGAAATACTGCATACTGGCCTGGCCCTCGTGGATGACTCTCAGCTAGGTAATGGGCCTTTGCTGAGCTAGACAAGCCTTTTCTCTGACCTCCCACCGCCGCTCTAGGCTGCTGGGGGACCGAAAACTCCTTTAACACCTCACTGACCTATGAACAGGCACAACCTCCGTCTTTATAAGAAACCTGCTTCTTTGTTTTCTTCTCCAGTTGTGCATTCTGTAAAAACCACCGTGTGTGTGTGTGTGTGTGTGTGTGTGTGTGTGTCCTGGTGGGGTGGCAATAGGGATCTCCTAGCCCCTTGTGCTATGAAATACATACTCAGGAAAGCAGACCCTCGACCCTTGGATTCTCTCCAGGAACTCTGCGGAAGGAAAGAATGAAGGGATCCCAGTGGTTCAGGTCTTGGGTCTCCTGGGTCTTCTATCCTGTGGTTACCAGTTCCCTCCAAGGCACTGCTGGCCTCCTGGGAACCTGAGCTTCCTTGTCCAAAATGGGGAGAAAACAGTATGTTGAGTCCTAGCCTAGCTCTGCCAAGCTCTCTCGTTCTGCCATCCAGCAGCAACTACCCTCCTCCTCATCTGAGCCTCACTTAGAGTCTCCCAATGGTGAAGCCCTTCTGGAAGCATCCAGACTACCCACATGAAGTCTAGCCACTCCAGATCCAGGGTTGGAGAAAGAGAGGGACACATCCGCTTTGATATAATGAGACATAGGTCATCTGTTGGGAGGAGGTCCTCTTCTGGCCTGGGGGTAGGTGGGTCCTGGATACTCAGAGTTCCTGCTCTGAGTAAGATCTCAGTAAGATCTGGAATGGGCAAGGGGAGTTGTCTATGATGGCTCCCTTAGCCACTCCAAGTAGAACCGACCACCCCCTACACTCCTCTTAAGCTCCAAGATCTTTCAGGATGCATATATGGACCATCCCAGGCACTGAACCAGTTCCTGCCTATCCTTCATTCCTGGCTTCTGAATGGGGCTTCCAGAGAGCCAGAACCGGGACTGTTTGCACAAAGGCCTTGGCGCCCAGAGCCTGCGGTGCCGTTCTGCTGCCTTCCGGCAGAGGGCGCTGTGGGCGTGCACTGCCTTCCAGGTCTGGGCCTGCAGAGACATTTGGGGAAAGAGGAGCGCCGCGGCAGGGATGAAGGGGAGGCTTCAGAAGCTATTCCTGTCCCCTGTCAACAGCCTTTTTTCCCTGCTAAAAATGGGTGATTCGTGATGGCTAGGAAGCCCACTGAAAGGCTGTGCCGGCCACGTACTCACCCGTGAGTCCAGGCCCTGGGCTCGCTCCCCTGGAACTGGAAAGGAGGTGACCACTTGGGCCTTCCCTGCTCTGCCCACTCCTCCTCCTGGTCACTCTATGAGTACCCCTCCTTCTCCAGACTCAGTGAGAGCCCACCTCCTTCAGGAAGCCTTCCCAGGCCGCCTCCAGGCAGCAGCTTCCTACGGGATATTTACTAGTGTAAATGTTTGTGTGTTCTGTCTCCCCCATCAGACTGGGAGCTCCCCACCATACCTGCTGGTCTCTCCCAGGGCAGGACTATGTAGCCCTCATCAGATCGGAGGCTCCTCAGGGGCACAGACCTTATCTCCTCCATCTGACCACGGGTTTTCCAAATAGGGTCTGGCTCCTCCATCAGACTGTGCTCTCTGAGGCAACTCTTGCACAGTTCTGGGGACACCTGTCTCAGGACTCTGTGGGCAGACAGTAACAGTCTGAAGACAGCGTTCCCCCTTTCCCCCACGGGGACATCTGTGATGCTCCCAAGTCCCCTGAGCTTTGCACCGGGAGGGAGAAAGATGGGTTGGATCAGAGGAAAGATCGCCACTCCGGGAAAGAATAGAAAGCAGGCAGGCGAGCCTCGAGAAGGATTGAAGACAGCAAACCCCCTGTTTGCACCACACACTGGCCCAGATGCTGCAGGTTCCCCCCATTCCATACGGGCTGCAACCCAGGATGTGTCCCTCATCACCGCATGTCAAAAACAAGGGCAGTCTATTCGAGAACTGTGGCTGGTGCCCCCTAGTGACTGGGTCACGCAATAACACAACAGCCTTCCCCTAGGCGACAGGCTAGGGCTGCACAGTAAAGGACCACAAATCGGGAAATGCCACGTCTCTTGTTTTGGAGGCTAGAAGTCCAAGATCAAGGTGTGGGCAGGGCTGGTTCCTTCTGAGCACTGCGGGGAACGGGTCTGGTTCATGCCTCTCTCCCAGCTGCTGGGGCTTTCGTGGCTTGTGGCAGCCAACCCCAGTTTTCACATGGCCTTTGCTCTGGGACGCAACTGTCTCCAAATTCACCCTTTATCCAAGGACCCCAGTCATATTGCATCAGGGCCCACCACAACGACCTCGTTTTAATTTTATTACCTCTGGAAAGATTGAATTTCCGAATATGATCACCTTCTGAGTACTAGGGGTTCAGAGTTCAACATAGGAATTTGAGGGGTGGGGGACACAAGTGCACCCACAAGGCTGCACTCATAGGGCTGATGGTCTAATGGAGAGAGACAGACAAGAAACACAAAATCAAGGAAATGTACACTGAGGCAAAAAGTGACGAGGCAGAAAAATGAAGCAATATCAGGAGAAATGGAGGGGAGGATGCTCTCCGAGGGTCGACAGAGATGACCTTTGGACAGATGACAGAGGAGCAGAGACTGGATTCCAAGTGTCCCCCAAGCAAGACGTTCATGTCCTTGCCATGTTTTCTCGACCAAGTTGGACATTTATCAAGAGCCCAGTGGGCAGCCCACCTCCTCCAGGAAGTCTTCCTTGACCTGTACCCTCAGGGCCGGCTGGACCTCTCCCACACTCCTTTGTACTCCAGGTTACAGCTGTTACCAGCACTTTCCAGGTGTGGTATTTCAGGGTTGTGTGTCTCCCCATCAGACTACAAGCAATCTGAGAGCAGATACTGGGCTTGTAGATGCTCCATACATATAAGCTGAAGTGCTCGCTTAGAGGGTGAGCCAGTCTCCTCTCTTTAATAAAAAGGATCAGAAGTTTTAAATTGGGGAGTCCTAAATGTCAGCCATATTCTAAGATCGTTCCAGCAATGTCTCTCATGGGCTCCTCACAACTCTATGAAGTACCCTTTTGGTGTTTCCAGTGAGAACACTCCAGGTCACAGATACTCATTAATCTGCTCAAGGTCCCCCAGCCAGAAACTGGTGGGGTAGGATCCAAACCCACGTCCGGCAACCTGAGGGCCAGTTCTCACTGCCCCACTGGTTCCCTCACCCCACATCTCCTGGATGCTGGGCCACGCAGGAGCAGGGAGCATTTGCTACAAGTTTTTCATGTTCTCCTGCGCTACTGAGCTCAGCTGCTGGGACCACAGGCTCGCTGTCCCTCTTGCCCCCTAAGTCCCCTCCTCTCCACCCCACCCCCCAGAAGGCAAGCACAGCTGCATACTTCCCATCCCTCCCCAGAAGGCAGCAGAGGACCAGGAGTCTCCAGGCACAGGACGGGAATGGGTAACAAGTCCTCCTCCTGCATAACACGTCCACAGAGCTTTGCCTCTTCTCTGCTGTTTGTCCCCATCACCCCCGCCACTCCGGCCCCAAGGAAGCGAAGCAGCAGATGGCCCTGGCCCATGTGACCCAGGTCCCAGCTGCTTCTCCTACTGTGGCCAGTCTTGAGCTGTCAGGGCTTGAACGGGTGCTCAGAATCCTCCAAATGCCCACTTTGCCCCATAATACAGATGGAGATATTGAGTCCCAAGGAGGGATGTGGCCTGGACCACTCAGGTTCCCCCAGGCCTACCCTTGTTGGGTCTCAAGAGCCTACATTATGGCTACTCTAAGAGAAGGTCTTCAGAAAGGCTCCTGGGGACACAGGTGTGTGGGTAAGGACGTTCCCACAAGCTAGACCCTGAAGCGGCAGAGTCAAGTCCTAGGGCAGGAGAGAGCACTAGGTGCTCTAGCGGGAGCAGAAGGCCGGGCACACAGAAAATGAACGTTGCCACCCTCCCCACTTTGTGATAAAAACCCAGCCGCCCTGATGCTGAAATAAGGAAAAGGGGACAGGTACCTTCCACAGCTCACCTACCCTCCCCCAGCTGCCCTGCCGTGAAGGCCCAGGTCTTTCCAGGACACAGACTCTGGGTCTCAGGTGCCCCATCTGGCAAATGAGGGTGGATAACTCCCAGGCAGTGACTTTACCATCTTGGTTCCAGACTTCAGAACATTCCAGAACATCCATAGGTGGGGATGCCCATGAGGTTGTATCCACTCTCCTGAAGACAAGGACTCTTCCCTTGGGCCACAAGGCCCCGGCATGCATGGCCACAGCTGGTCCACAGGTGGAGACATGAGCTCTGGGAGTCTGGGGAACCTGCAGAGCACCACCGATCCCACGGATCCACCGGATACCATTCCAGAAAGTTCCACAGCCACCACAACACTGTCCCTCAAGACCAGAGGCTTGATGAAATTACAACCACTATCAGGGAGTGTTTGGCCCTGAGTGGTGGAAAACACAAGCTTCTGGGCTACTCCATCCAGCGTTGGCCTGTCACCATCCCCCGCCCCCCTCAGCGCTGTTCAAAGGAAGAAATGTGCTTGGCCCCATGCAGCTCAGAGGGGGACCCACAGGGCTGCTAAGCTGCCAGCCTGAAGTCAGTTTTTACTGAGGGCTCTGGGGCGGGGATGCCTGGGGAGCTGGGGGGCTGGGCTCAATTCCCTGGTTGTTTTTTGTTTTCCTTAAAGATTTTATTTATTTATTTGACAGAGAGAGAGAAAGATAACAAGCAGGCAGCAAGTCAGGCAGAGGTGGGGGGAAAGCAGGCTCCCTGCTGAGCAGAGAGCCCGATGTGGGCTCCATTCCAGGACCCTGAGATCACGACCTGAGCTGAAGGCAGAGGCTTAACCCACTGAGCCACCCAGGCGCCCCTCCCTGGGTTTTCTCAAGCTGCAATTCCCAACCAGGAGAGAACGTTCAGGGTAACACCAACAAGGCCTGGGAGTGGGCAGACACTGTACCGACATCACCAGTAATAAAATGAATCAGTGTCCCCAGGCTAGCCCCTCCCGCGAGGAGGACCGCCGCCTGGGAAGGGCTGCGCTAATACCGAGAGGTGGGTGCTCCCAGGCCAGGGAGGCAGCCCGCGGGCAGAAACCAGCTCGCCAGCGCCCTCTCCCGGCTGTCTCCTGCAGCCTCCACGCCGCCTCTGTTCTTCCCCAGCTGTATTTGCCGAGGTCCCTCTTTATCTGCTTCTCGCTCCCAACTGTCGCCCACAACTGCCTTTGTCTCCTCTCTCCAGGGGCGCCCAGCCGGGGTGTCTCTCGGTCTATTTTCCCCGCCCCCCTCCCCACTCCGTCCAGCCACCCCCCCGCCCGCCCCCGCGCGCCCTGCCTCCAAACCCGGCGAAGCCACATCTGTCCTTAACCCAAAATCCTTCCAATTAAACCGCTCCCTCCGGCTCCGGCGGCTGCTGCTGACGTCGGGAGAATCGGGCGAGGCGAAGCCCCAGCCTACGCGCTGGGGTTGGGGGAGGCGACGGCCCCCTCCCGGGGCCCCGCGGTGGTCCGTCTGTCCGCCCACGGCCAGGCGAGCCGCGCGGAGGCCCAAGCGTCCGGAGTCCAAAACTCACTTCCGCCAGGCCTTGCGCTCGGGGTCCTCCCCCACCACCCGCTCCAAGACACCCCCATCTGCGTCCCCTCCCCCGCCCCTCCCCCCTGAGATCCCGGATCTTTCCTAGACCTCCACCTGAGTCCCCCTGCCCCGCCCCCCCCTCTCGGGCCCCCCCCCCTGCCCGGACCCCCCCCCCCCCCCCCCCCCCCCCCCCGTCTTCCCTGCTCGGGGAAGCTGAGTTCCTTGTGCTCATAGTCCCCCGCCCGCTCCAAGACTCGCATCGCGCTCCAGGCGAGAGCTTCGCGACCCCGGACCCGCGCTCCCGCCTCCCCACCTCCCGACTGCGCACTCCCAGCACCCTCTGCGCACTGGCCTCTCTCCGCGCCCGCACCCAGCGGTCAGCAGCACTCCCGGCACCCTCCCTCCCCCCCACCCCCGCCAGCGCGTTCCGGCCTCAGTTTCCCCTCTCCAAGCGGCGCCGACTCTGCGGCCAGGAAGACGTCGCCGTGGGAACCGGGACGGGGCACATTAAGAACGATTAGCCCACGCACAGCTGAAAGCGACACCTTAATAAATAGTAGTCTGACCCGCATGTAAATAAATATTGGAACGCATTAGGCGGGCAGGAGGCGCGCCTTTTGGCCCACAAGCTGCTTCCAAGACCTCGGGAGATTGGCTGGAACCTCGGCTGCAGGAGATCCCCGCACCCCAGGGCCTCAGCCCCTGAGGCGCTGAGCAGGGAGGGGTGGAAGCCGAAGCTCAGGAAGGGGGGCCAAGGGAGAGAGAAGAGATTGGAGACACAAAAAGCCCTGGGGAGAGAGAAAGTGAGCGTGGGGGCAGGGAGGGACAGGGATAAACCCCAAGAGGGGAGTGTGGACAGAGAGGAGAGGAAAAAGCAGAATCTGGTGCCCCAGGATAGAGAGGGGAGAGCTCCCTCCCTCCTGCTGACCGGCTTCCTTCCTTGGATTCTCCTCCTTACCTCCCTAGTCTCTTAATCCTGGGGGACCCCAGGCTCAGACACAGGCCTCTTCCTGTCTGTCCCCACTTACTCACTAGAAGAGTGCATTTAATCTAGATGTTTTAAATGTCATCCGTGCACAGGTGGGGGAGGGGGCTTCCACGGGCACCGCCCCAGCCATACTTGTCTCCTCTGAACCCCAGACTAGCACCCCTCTCCCATGGCCAAGACCTTAACACAAGGGAGCACCTGCCCTCCTCAGAAACCTGAGTCACCCTTGGCTTTCCCATTTGCTAAGTGGCAACTCCCTCCTTCCAGCTGCTGAATCCAAAAACCTGGGTGTCATCCTGGATACCTCTCTCCCCGCCTATGAGGGAATCTTGTCCTCTCCACCTTGAAAATATTTCTGGAATTCTTCCACTCTTCCCTGCTCCCTGGCCAAGCCCCCACCATCTGATTGTTGCAACTGCCCCCCCCCCCCCCCCCCCCGGGGCTCTCCCCAACCCTGCCCCCATCGTCTCTCTCTCTCTCTCTGTGGACAGAGTAGCCACACAAAAACACGAGTCAGATAAGGCCACTCCTCTGCTCAGATGTTTCGTTCAGAGGAACACTGCCAGCCTTAAATGGCTCACCAGACCTCAGCAACCTTCCCTCCCCGGCTCCCTCCCAGTGCTGATCACCTACCTCCCCCACCCCCCACTTGCTCACACTCGCTGCTGCCTCTTCCTGGAACATTCTCTCCCCACATACCATCAGAGGTTAACCCATCACCTCCTTCAAGTCTTTGTTCAAGTGTACCATTCCCCATTAGCCAACTCTGGCTGTCCCATTAGAACTATGAATTTCTCTAACCTCTCCCTCCCCTTCATCCCGCCTATCAGTCTGCCTTCTATTTCTTCACAGTGCTCAACCTCTTCTAAGAGCATAACTTACCCATTTATTCTTTATCTCTCTCTCTCCCAAATGGACACTGAGTTCCAAGAAAGCATGGCTTTTGTCCAACCGCCCTCCCCGCTGCCACAACACCGCTGTATCTTTAGTACCTAGAATAGGGTAGGAGCATAAAAAAGTCTCAAAAATAATTGAAGGGAGGGAAGAGGAGCAGGTGGTTGGTTGGAGGCAAGGAAGAGGAATGACAGAATAAAAGAGGAGGGAACAGCCCAGGCAGATATAGGGTTGCTCGGGCAAGCATTAACCGGATGGGGAGCATGTAGCTGGACTAGAGCTGGAGTGGCCCTGGGACTGTCATGTGTGAGCCATTCTTCGCCAGCCGGTGCCCAGGCTGGAGGAGTACCTGGTGGGGGTGCAGCAGTCCCATCTCAGGTCAGCCCCCCCCAACCCTAGGGCAGGGAGCACCAGCACCCCCTCCAGCCCCAGCTGGGTGTTGGACCCTGGGGCCGCGGGTGGTGCTGCATGGGCAGGCCCCTAGTAACAGCCACAGTAATTACTGGTTGTATGCGATTAGGGGATAATTATGCTTAATAAGTCCAAAAGTAATTACCATGCAGGCTGCTTGCTGCTTTGGAAAACAGAGGTCCCTGGTGAGCAGGAGCCAGGGAATGGAGAAGGGGGAGAGTGGGCTTCCCAGAACATCAGAGGCAGTGGTTCGTTTCTCCAGCAGGTGCCTGAGTCCTCTCAGTGGCATTCCCACCAGGGGCTTGCTCACCTCCGACGATGAGACAGCTCCTTCCATCATTGGATATCCACATATACAATTTCAGCTACTTCTGCCCGTACCATAACCTCTGTGCTCTCATTGAACATCTTAGCATATGCACAAACAGAGAACTAAAGTACCATTTGGAAAAGGAGTAAAGTGCACCATCACATGCATTGCCACGGACTGATTTATTGGCTCACAGCACTACTAACATAGGGGGTCCTATTAGTCCCACTGCCCAGATGAAGAAATGGACCCTCACAGAGGTCAAGCTCAGAGCAATGGAGAAGAGCAGAGTCTGGGTTCACATTTCAGTCTCTCTGATGCCAAAGTCTATATTCCCAGCATGTAAGCTCTGCTCCTTCTCCCTGAGGCCACACAGAACCAGTCCAATTCACCCTCCCAGAAACTAACCCAGATCCCCAGGACTCTAGTCGTTTTTACTCTAGACAGAAGCAGTGGCTGGACTCTGCACCTGCCCAGGAGATCATGTGGTACAATGAAAAGGACATCAGTTTCTTTCCATTGGTTCTGCTGCCAACTAACCCTGTGGCCCTGAGCAAGTCGCTGGATGCCCTTGGGCCTCCATGTTCTCATCTATGCAAATGAGGTAAAGGGGCCCCCAGTTTGTGACTCTGGATTCTCTCCCCTCCACCCAACCCTAAGACCTGAGCTGCTCTAGGCCCACAGTGGCCCAAGGCCTCAACACCCACGGCCTGGGAAATCTCAGTGACCTTCTCCAACCCCCGGGACAGCTTCCTTTCTTCCTCTGGACTGGACTTCCCTTTAGAGTTAGCTCAAGAAGATGCTTTAGAGGGGATCAGTGACCAATACCCTGACCGGACACACAACCCTACCCTTCCACAACCCAAACATCTACTTTCTTTTTTTTTTAAGATTTTATTTATTTACTTGACAGACATAGATCAAAGGCAGGCAGAGAGGCAGGCAGAGGTTGGGGGGAAGGTTCCCGCTGAGCAGAGAGTCCGATGCGGGACTCAATCCCAGGACCCTGGGACCATGACCTGAGCTGAAGGCAGAGGCTTTAACCCACTGAGCCACCAGATGCCCCAAAACATCATGCTTAGAACTCAATTTCCAGGGGAAGGGGAGAGAAGTGGAAGTGTGCAGTCCACGAAGAATATCACATTAACATGCAAATGTCCTCCTTAAGTTTGCTGCCATCATCTGGGTAGATTCATTTGTATGATTAGAACAACTTGAGGTTACTTAAAGGATGACACCTTGATGTCCATTTTCTCCCATATCTCTACACCAACCCTGCTAAGGCATGGTTAGAGCTGTCCTCATTTCACACATTCAGCAACTGAGGCCCAGGGAGTGAAAGCAACTTGTCCAAGATCACATGGCTAGCAAAAGCAGAACCAGACTTTGAACCCAAGTCTGACTCTGAGCCTTTAATTGTGATCACTACTCTATACCTCCTCACAGCCTCAAAGCCAGCTTCTCTGGCATCTGGAAGTTAGATAAGAAGTAATGAGGGCTTAAAGGGTCAGATCCACCCTCCCCACAGCATTAGAGCCCATGGGGGTCGTTAGAGGCTGGGGAAGCTGTCTCGCCCCATCCTGCTGGCATCTTTCTTTTTTTTTTTTTTTTTTTTTTTTTTTTT
>NC_081570.1:14322087-14430331 GCF_022355385.1 Mustela nigripes
TAGCTGAAGCAGTCTCAGCTTGCTACTTCTCCGCCATCTTGACTCCTCCCCCCTGCTGGCATCTTTCTTGGTAGAATGTCTAATGCAACCATTTCTCTACTGAGGACCGTCCTCAGGGTCCCAGAAGGAAAGAGAAGCATCTAAAAGAGAAAATACCACAATAGAGACATCTCACTGATTCCTGGAGCATTGCAATGTGGAGACAGAGAACACAGAAACATAATTAAAACTGCTCTAGCACCCTAAACTGCCAGGCCTGCAGGCCGAAGGAAAGAATGGAGTGGACTTCATATGGAATCGGGAGGCAGTATGCACCCTCAAGCTCCAAGTGTGGGAAAAAATGGCTATGCTGTAAACAATATAGAAGAGCCAACCACCCATAAAATCTGCCCCATTAATAGAAAACATATAAAAAAATTTTTCTCTGTGAGAGTATCAAAATTACAAACTGCTTTCAGAAAATAATATCCCTGAAAAACACTGATCCATGGAGAAGCAGACTAGGGCTGGGACACACAAATGCTCCCTAAGGCTGTGGGGTCCCCAACCACCCCTCGGAAGATTTCCAAACATGAGGAGGCTGACCCCTGGCCCCAGGAGATCCTTATGGAGCAAATAAGGTGCAAGACCTGGGAATCACAGTATTGGTGGACTCTCCCCAGGAGATGCAGCGGTATTTCCAGCCGGGTCTGGGGCCGAGAGACCACAACCCCAAATGCCAGACACGGTTCAGCACCAGGGACAGGGGCACATGCACAGGAGCTTGCAAAAGTGGCAATCACTATGCCCATGTGGGGAGTTAAGCAATTTTACTCTTACTCTTTTCCATGGGGAGAGAAGAGTGGGAACTTCTTACCCCTTCCTTTGTGGTTGGGAGGAAAGCATATGCTCTTCATGGCCGCGGTGACCCAAGCTTTGCAGGACATGAAAAGTCAATGTGGAGCAGGGTGGAGACTCACACCAGTCTCAAAGATGAGGGTTGCCCCCCCCCCCCGCCCCAGTAAAGGACTTCCTGCTTTTACTTGGCAATGAGGGAGAAGCAAGAGGGAAGTGGAAGAGTCCTGGACTGGGAGTCCTGTGCATTAGTCTTGAGTCTCTCCCTTGGGCAAGCCACCTTCTCTCTCTGGGCCTGACAGCATCATTGCCTGGGCTCTGTGGCTGACAGAATAAGGCTGAGGTTTGACCCTAGATCTTTTTGTTGACTCAGATAATGCTTTCTACCTCGACCTCACTCATCATGATCTCCAAACAGTGAATAATCCCAAACCAGTGTTTCTCAAAGTGTGACCCTCCAAAGTGGGCGTGTTCCAAAGGACAGGTGTTTCGTGGCTCCAAAGAAGGAAGGAGAAATACGATAGAAAAAACAAGTTTGAGAATCACAAAGGTAAACAAGGTCAAGGCAGCCTCTCTGCTGTAGGACTTCTGGGCCCTCTAATGCACTATTGTGTGTTATTTCCAAGATGGTGAGCAAGAAGTACTCAGTGTTTCTCAAACGTCCTTCCATGGAACACCTATAGGAACAGCTAATGGTTTTATAAATACACACACCACATATATAGCCCTTCTCACATGCCAGGAGCTATTCTAAGATCTTCCCATTTTAGGGCACTTAACTTCACAACAATCTATGAAGCAGATACTCTTACTATGACCATTTTTGCAGAAAGAGAAACTGAGGCACAGATGGGATTTCATACTTGCCCAGTCACATGGCTGGTGTGCTCCAGAGGCTGCACTTTAGCTGTGTCCCTGGACCGCAGCTCCCACCTTGAGGACCTGGAGTTCACAGGCCACAGTCTGGGAAATGCTGTCCCCACGTGCAAGTCTATTTAGCCTTGGATTTTAGCAATAGATTTTCCTTTCCACTTTTGTTTGCTTTGGACTGCTGTTTACATTCCCTGAGCAAACCGTGGCAGGCCTGGGTGATGACTGGGAGGCAAGAAGAGCCTGTATGGTTAAACGTATGTGTGTCTGTGTGTGTATGTGTAAAGTTCAGGTTGGCCTGCTGTTGGGGGTGCTGAGAACTGTTGCATTTCCAGTCACCTGGTGGTGGAACAGGAGACAGGAGAGAACGGAAGGAGACGAGAGAAAGGGGCAGGGGAAGAAGAAGGAAGGGGGAGAGAGAAGGAAGAAAGCAAGGGTGTGGGGGGTGGGGGATAGGCTGGGGAAGAGGGAACAGAGCAGGGAGCAGGGAAGAGGGGAGCAGAGGAAGAACTCGGGATGGTGGGAAGTTGTGAACCACCTCCCCTCAGTCCCCAGACCCTGGGGTCTTCTGCCCTACCTTCCTCTCAGGGCCTCACTTACCCCCCATCCTCCTCCGTGAGGGCACCTCCCTTCTCTGTAGCCTCAGCCCAGGTGAGTCCCCCTCCCGCCATGCATAAGGGCTCTGGGGACACCTGGGGGGGGGGCAGGATTTGGAGCTGGTCCTGCCTGCCTTGGGATCCCCAGGACTATGTCTTGGGATCCCCTCCATCCCTGGAACCCCATTCTGGGTCTAGCTCTCTCTCTCTCAGGACACTTTTCTGCATTGTTTCTCCAGGACAAACCGACACCTGTCACTCACCAACACTCCTGTCCCTCCCTGGAATTTCAAATGGGCCTGACACAGTTTCTCTCCAGCGGCCCTTCCCTGCTTCTGTGGCTCATCTGCTCTAGGACTCAGCTGTGTTTCTCATATTCTGTTTTTTTAAAAAAAGAATTGAAACATGGGTCCTGCTTCTCTTGCCATGGGTAACATCAACACCGAACTGGAACATCATTGGTGACAGTCCCTGCTCCAGGCCCAGCCCTGGGGCTTCCTTGAAGGCATCAGGGTGATGTCATCCCACAGGCCTGAGATACCAGTGGACTCTGGCCCCATCCAGGTCAGCCCCCACCCAGCCTTAGGTCTCTCCCAGCCCAAACCCTACTCCCAGCCCGTCTGGGAAAACATTTGGGTTAATGTTGCCATGGTAACCATGATACCAGCGGTTCTTATTCATTAGGTTCAGGGTGTAGAATTACATGGCCTGGAATCACAAAATAAGAAACATCTAGCATCACGGGAAGAACAACAGCCTGGGCTCACCTCTGGCCACGGCGAAGTTGCTATCAGGCAGAGGGACCCCCAAGTTACCTGTCTTTGCTGGGACCCCACCTGTCACACACACACATGCTTGTGTGAATGTGGGGAGGGCTGGATGAGATGATCCCCAAAATCCCTGAATTGCTGGATGCCACCAGGAGCTAAGTGACTACATGAAGATCCCCCCGCAACCACCCAAACAACTACCCACCAGCTCCACGGAGAGAATGGAGAAACGGTCAGAGGAGTATCAGCAAAACCTCTGTTTTAGGTCTCCCTCCCACGGCCGGAAATCAGGAACACCTTAGTCCAAAGGAAGCCAGCCTCCTTCAGGAGTTGGCCTCCCTTGGAAAGAAACCACCCTCCCTGGGCCAGACTGCCTGGAGCCCCAGTCCCTTTCCCATCTACCTGCCCCTGGAAGCAGCCCCTCCTTTGGTCTAATCATTTCCCTTCCAGAGATCTAGGCTCAGGCAATCACCTGAAGTCAGGAGGAAGCTTGAGCTCAAAGAAGTGCATCCATGTTGCTTATAACATGGAAAACTTGGGAGTCCGTGTTTTGGCTATGAAGGAGTGGCTAAGGAAGTTGGGGCACATGTCCCCAACCAGAATACTGCGACAATCATTAACAATTATAGTTACTGGGACTTGTTTCTCACCTAGGAAATTGCTTATGCTCTGGTGCTAAGTAGGAAAAACAAGCTGCCAACTGGTCTGTGCTGTATGGTTTGTTTTTGTTTTTGTTTTTGCTTTTGTTTTTGTTTTTAGAGCATAGGAAAAACAATAAAACCTTGGCTCAGGATAAATTGTCTTCTTTTTTGAACCTTACTTTCCAAATCTTTACAGCTAGCATGTATTATTATATTCTAGGAAGATTAATTCATCATTTTTTTTAAGTGAGCCTTGACAGGTAGGCAACAGGGTTTGACAGTCCTTGGTTCGAATCTTGACTCTGACATTTTGTCCTCATGGGCTTGATGATTTCCTTAACCTGTCTGTGCTGTGGTTTCCTCGAACAGGGATGGGGATGATGTCTAGTTTGAAGATAAGATAAGAAAGGGCCTCTAGAATACCCAGCACAGCCTGGCAGAGTGGGTACCCAGTAAACAGCATCTAGTTGCTGGACTCCCTGTGGCCATCGTCATACACCTGGGCTGGCTCAGTCCTCAGCCCCTTTTCAGATTCTTGGCCTCTGTCCCTTAGCCTACAGTTGTAACTCTCTCCTGCTCTCTCAGCCCAGGTCCAGCTCCCTTTGGTGAGTCTGTCCCCTGCCCCAAGCACAACCCCATGCCAAGAGCCCAGTAGCCCCACATCGTGCTCAAAGAGTTGCCCAAAGGATTCCTCCAGGATGCCCAGCTCACTGTGCACACTCTTCCCATGCCCCTTCCATCACTCTGAGCCCCCCACCCCAGCCAAGGACACTCCAGCCCCAGGGGCTGCTCCTTTCCATAGTCTTTGTCACCTTCCCTGAGTCCTCTGGGGGAGACACAGTCAGGCCTGAGTCAGCCTGTGTACCCTAAAGCCCTGCCCCGGGGGATAGGAGCGTCTTTCGATGAATCAGCCGGTGGCAGCAGCCCCACTCACCGGGCCTGGTGACAGACATGTTTTACCTCTGATAATTCCACCATTTCTGGCGCCTAAGAGTCAGGGAGAGATGGAGCAGAGCAGGCAAGAGAACCGTGAATATTTCGTGGGAGCCAGAAGCAAGGGAAGCTCTCTGTGGAGTGACAGGCAAGGGAGAAGGGACAGGCTCCGAGGTGTCAGTGCTGAGCAGGGGGTGGGGGCCTGGGGGCACAGCCCTGAACCCCATCTTCCCCATCTGCCTTCTCTCTCCTTCATCTCTCGTCTTTCCCATTTCCTTTCCTCCTCCCTTCCTCTCCTTCTGTGTTCGTGTGTCCCCCTCCCTCTTCTCCTCCTCATTAATTCATTCCTATTTTTAATTCTTCTCCATCTATTTGTTCAAGTGCCCTCCCTTCTGCTCTCCCACTCTGTGCTGAGTCCTGTGCTGGGCACTGGGGACATGGATGAAAGAGACACAGCTTAGGTCCTCGGGGCACACACCCTGACCTTCATAACCCCCTCACTCCAGAGACTCCAGAGCTCCCGCCAGAGAAACCAGGGCTAACCAGCCCTCTGGGGTACCTGGGAAGGCTTCCCTGAGGAGGTGTTCCCCATGCAGAAGGATGAGGCCTTCGTCCAGGGCACAAGGGAGGGCAAGGCAAGGACTGCGGGCCCAGAGGCCAACAGTGGGCCAAAGTCAGAGTGTCACAGTGTGGCCAGATGCTGAGAAGATGGTGCCTCTTGATTTCCTGTGACCAGGCACTTTGCTAAGTGCTCTCCCTGTACAGAGAGGAAACTGAGGCTCAGAGAGTTGCATGACTTGCCTAACATCACACCACCAGTAAGTGGCAAAGCTAGGACTTGAATCCATACCTGGGTAGATCTAAAGGCCATCACCTTGCTCCTCGACCGTGATAAGCCTCATTTCAATGGTTCTCAGAGGTGCAGGCCACTCCCGACAGGGGACCCATGAGGCCCATCCCTGCAAGCTCAGAACACACGTGGTACTTCTCTGCTGCCCACAAAGGCAAGGAGCCTCTGTCCTGTGAGCATGAGGCCTCAAGCTGTCCTGCACCACCAGGAAGAAATCAGGACAGGCCTTTCCCCTGGCCCCTTTCCCATCTCTCCAGGAGAGGTCTGGCTGGTGAGTGAGCCCAAACGGTTCTGACGACAGCGCTCTCCCCAACGCCCCAGCACCTTATTCACACTGGGCATCTGTCCCTGGCTTCTATAGGATCCAGCTGCTGGGGGCGGTGGGTGGACAACACAGCAGTCTCCCAGCCCTGCCCTGGGCCTCCCGAAATCACAGGGTTGCAGGTGGTGAGAACCAGAACACGTAGGGAGGTCATTACCACCAAATGCCTGTGGGTGGCAGTGCTGAGTACCACCAGCCAGGAGCCGGTGACTGACCCTGAACCACCTCCCTCTAAATGCAAATAGCAACTCCTACTTCCTCATTGCCTGGGACTCCTTTTTAGCTCAGCAAACGGTGGGGCAACCTGGGGAAATGGAAAGACTGAGGACTCTGGGGGCAGAGTCCTTGGCCTGGGTCCCAGCTATGGGACCTCACCTCTGAGAACCTAGGTTTCCTCATGTGCAGGAGGCTGACAGTGATATCCCCCCAGTACCAGGGAAAGTAAGTATTCATAATACCTACATGAAATAACACCAATTAAGCACCAGTGCTTTAGCTGCATTTCATTCATTCATTCGTTCATTCACTCATTGATTTTGTTCAGCAAATAGGCACACAGTGCCTATGTATGCCGGGCACCGAGTAAGACACAGGGATGAGAGTAGAATACTCAAGACTAAGAATGACAAGGTCCCTCTTTCAATAGACTGCACATGTTTGGGGCTGCCAAGAGTGGAGTGCCAAAAAGTATAAAACTGGGTCACAGAATTGCAAATGACTGGGAAGCTACCTGAGACAGGTGATTGTGGATGAATGGCAAGAAGGAGCCAGTCATGTAAAGACCAGGAGAGACATTGTGCAGAGGGAAGAGCATATGCAAAGGCCCTGGGGGCTCAGAGATCTCCCATCACCTCCCTCAACACCTGCAAGCTGTGTTCACATCTCCTGGTGACCCCTCAGAGCCCCTCCAAGAATGTCTGGGAAAGCTAGTGCCCCTGCTGTGGGATTCTTGGAACTGGCACTGCTCAGGACTGTTCCCACAGAACTACCCCATCTCCCCTCTCCCCGGTGCCTTCTCTCCCCGCTCTGTCTCTGTCCATTTTCTCTTTCTCCTCTCCCTTTGCATCCATACTCCATCTCTCTCCATCTCCTCTCCTAGTTCACATTCTTCCCTGTCTCCATCCCACCATCTTCTTCCTATCTCATCTAGATTGACTAGTTCATTGGTTGGTTGGTTGGTTGGTTGGTTGGTTGGTTGGCTAACTTCTCTCTCTTCTGGTTCCTGGCAGACTTTTAGGAATACATGAAACTCGAGGTCAACAATGATCCAGTCCAGGGGTCTCAGGTGGTCAGGTGGTCAGGCTCAGTCCAGGAACCGATGTTTGTATTCCCAAAGGAAGACAACTGCCCCGACTGCCCCACCATCAGAAGACCTCCTACCAAGAGTGCTTCTCTCCAGAAGGCTGTAGATAAACCCTGTGATGGGAGACAGTGAGGTGTGTTCCCCAGCAAGTGTCGTAGGGCAACATCCCACCTTCATGTGGCTGATTGAAAACCAAACTATTGGCTTCCGGGAGTCCCTAAGGGACAGCCAGTTCAGACCACCTGGGCAGTTTATTGGAAATAGAGATCCCTAGACTCAACCAAGAATTACTGAAGTGAATTTTCCAGGGCTGCAGCCCCAGGATTTATATTTTTAATAAGATTGCCGGGGATTTTGACAGAAAGTGGCAACTGAAGAAGCCAACCAAGGTGAGATCTGCAGAGAGGGGAGTTCTCTCCCTCTTGAGTTAGCCATTCACCACCTCCTACCACATGCCAGGCAGTGTGCTCAGAGTGGGTACTCATGGGTGGAAACAGACAGAGTGCCTGCCCTGTAGAGCTCATTCTGCCAGGATCCTGACCTAAACCCTAATGCTCCTAGTAGGACCCATGCAATCGGCCCATCTACCACTGGACCACTCATGCCAGCTGCACTGGCCCTCATCTGGCTCCTTGAACACTCTGCATTCTTCCTACCACCCAGCATTTTCCATGCAGCTCTATTCCATCTGCCTGGAACTCACCCCTATCCCCACGCACACCCCATCTCTGCCTCATTAAATTCTCTCATCTGCCAGAAACATTGGGAGTAAAATGGCTGAGAATCTGGATTACAGAGCCAGAGGGCCTGGGTTCAAATCTCCATACCGCTACTTACCAGCTGTATATATCAGATTCTACTCAATCTTCCCATGCCTCAGTTTCCTGGTATGAAAAATAATGGTCATTACTTCTTCAAGGAAGCCTCGACTCCTAAAACCAATTCTAGTTCCCTGTTAATAACTTCTCTTAACCGTCCCCATCTCTTCTGGGTAGAGATTAAAGTATTTGTAATAAGGTTTCTGTTTGTAAAACTATTGGAGTCATGTCTGTCTTCTCCACAAGAGCAAGGACCACTTCTACTTTGTCCTCACCACTGGTCCCGCACAATGCCTGGCACTTCATGGGAGGTACAAGAATCTGTTGTATGAGCAAACCAAAGAATCAAGCGTTGTCCCCCTCAAACCAGACCATTTCACCTCTTCCCTGAAATCAACATCAAGCATGAGTCACAGTCAGAGGAACATTTGTCTTATACCCAGAAATCATAAGAAGGCAAGTTGAAGGCTTTCTCTAGTCTCTTGAGAGAATGCCAAAAGTGGGGGTTATAATCTTTGCTCAGACCAAACATCTTTAAATCCCTCCAACTCTGCCTCTGGGCTGCTCTAGCCTCTCAGGAAAAGGGGACAGTCTGCTACTCTAGGCCAGAAGCCCAGACTGAAATGCTGCTGGTCATCTTTCTCATGGAGGGATCTAAAGACCATACCATGTACTCTGGAACCTTCCTTCTCCAGGGGAAGAATTCCCTGGCCAGCCATGGGACATACAAACCCCTGAAGGACTGATGGACAAAGAGCTCTCAGTTCCCCACTCCAGGCCCAACCAGCCAGTCTTGAGGTCCCCTTGGAAGGGACTTGGAGGTCCTTCCTCCACCATTTACTATAAACCAGCAATGAGGTAAGACATTCTTAGTGTGGGTGCCTTTCATCACCTTTCATTCTTGATAAACATAGAGTCCATACAGTCCTCACAGAATGTCTGTGCTGTCAGGGAGTTGACAAAAAGGAAATATACTCTGAGCCTTCAGGAAGTTTCTTCCCCTCTCTGAGTTTTCATTTCCCCATCCATGAGAGGCTGCTAGACTCCCTTCCAGCTGGAAACCAACCCAGGGTTCAGGTACATCTAAAACAGCAAAAGGAATTGGTCCAGGGCTTTAAGGCATGGAATTAGAAAGAGCCAAGTCTTCCCTGGAGACTTCCTGGGGCAGTCATAAAGACAAGAAGGCTCTTAAGTGACCAAAAAGCCCAGGTCAGCTTTTATCAAAATGTATATGGTATAAGAGTACCTCTAGGTGTGGGTCTGAATCACACATAACATTTCTTTCCCATCACCCTCAGTCTGCCTAAGACACATTTGCATCTAATCTCCCTCAGAGGGCTGTAAAGGCACCCACGGTCAAGAAGCACACACATTTTTGTGTCCCTGGTAATGGGGGGCACCATACCATGTGTGCTAATGGAAAATCATTAAGTGTCTGCTGAGATGAGTTTTTTTTTTTATTTTTTATGGCTTCATAGCCTACTGGCTGTGTGCTTAACCTCTCTGAGCTTCAGTGTTCTTACCTGAAGGAAGAAACTAAACAATATACATACCTATGAGGTCATTCTGAGAATTAAATAAAATTATGCATGTAAGATGCTAAGCTCTATGTCACCACAGAGAAAGCTCTCAAAAATGTTAATAATTAATAGTATTAATTATGGTAGTAAGATGGTAATGATGGTGATAATGGTGGTGAGGATGGTGGTGATGGTGGTGTGGTGGTGTTGACAGTGATAAAGTTGTGATGATGATGGTGATGATGGTGATGATATTGGTGGTGATGCTGGTGGTGATGGTGATAATGGTGGTGATGGTGATGATGCTGGTGGTGATAGTGGTGACGACAGTGATGTAACGGTGGTAATGGTGGTGATGTTGTTGGTAAGGATGGTGGTAGTGGTGGTGATGATGGTGGTAGTGATGGTAGTGATAGTGGCGGTGATGGTGGTGGTGATGATGGTTGTGGCAATGATGGTGCTTGTGATGGTGGTGATGGTGGTCATGATGTTGGTGATGTCGGTGGTGAGGATGATGGTGGTAATGGTGATGGTGGTGGTGGTCGTGATTATAGTAGTGGTGGTGGTGGTGGTGATGGTGGCCGTGATGTTGGTAATGATGGTGGTGGTGGTGGTGGTGGTGATGTTGGTGGCAATGGTGATAATGTTGATGGTGATGATGATGACGGTGGTGATGGTGGTGGCGGTGATGTTGGTGGCAATGGTGATAATATTGATGGTGATATTGGTGGTGGTGGCAGTGGCATTGGCAGTGGTGAAAACAGTAATGGTGCTGATGGTGGTGCTGATGATAAAGATAATGATACTGTGATGGTGATGACAGCCCTGCCTAGGTCAGCTCAGGTTAGTCCAGAATCACCACCCTTTGGTCCTTTGAGTCCAGACAATACTTGGCAAAGCAAGGCACTTGAAACCCCGACAAGTCCTTCTGGCCTTAGGTACTGCCACAGAGGCCGTAGCAGAAAGTACACACCCACACTCAGTAAGAGGTTGGGATGTTTCATATGGCATGTTCTGCCAACAAAAGGTGAATGTAATAATTTTGAAAGTAATATTTGCGCACCGAACAGCCATTTAACACAGTGCTCAGCAGGGAAGGCAAGACACACGGGCAATAAGGAATCTGTATCCATTACACCCTAGAGGGCGGCTGACACCGGTGGGTCGGGAGCCGAATTCCATTTGTCTGGGAAAGGGCTACCTATGGAAATAAACCACAGACATTTGTTGAGCATCTACCGTGTGCTGTGTACAGGCTGGGCTCTACAAAGGGGTACCACTGAGTATGAAACCCAGCTGTTACCCTGAAAATCTAGGTATGGAGAAAGGAAGCACAATACATAGAATAGCGATGCTATCATCTGTCCATTCATTCAACAAAAGCACTAAATACCTAGCTTGTATCAGGCCTGTGGCATGTACTGGGAATACTCAAATAAAAGAAGGCTCTGTTCTCAAGGAGCTCCCAGCTTGGGAGAAAGACAGATGAATAAACAAATACTCACAAAAAAAGCAGGCTCCAACGGATACAATGGCCATCACTCACACAAGGCTCGCTATGTGCCTGGCACTGGACAAAGCATTTTACTTCTGTCATATTTAATTAATCTTACCATGAGCCTGTGAAGGTGGAACCATTAGGATCCCCACCTTACAGAGGAGCAGCCCCATGGCCACATAGGGTAAGTCATTGGCCCTAAGTCACACAGTTCCTAAGTGGAGGAATCAGAATTGGAGCCTGGCCTTGGGACTCTTGGGGACCCTCCTGGTCCAGGAGATAGGGGGCCAATGCTCCTTGGAGGACCAGGCAGGGGTTCAGAGGAGGCCCCTGAGCCAGGCCATGAAGGAAGAGGAGGAGTATGCCAAGAGCTGGGATGCAGAGGGCAGACGGGGTGTGAGCAGATCAAGGCATTCTAGAAGTAGCCACAGAGGGAACCACACATGCAGGTGAGAACACATGTGGCATTCTCAGGGGACAAAGAGAAGAACCAGGAGCTAGATGGAAAGTTCCTACAGGGGAAGGGGGAGTTGAGACTGCTAAGTGAGGGGTAGGGGTCTGATGCAGACCACTGGACTGAGAGCTGAACTATTGGGAGTCTCAGCCTGTGCTGAGCTCTGCAGGCCTGCTGGGCAGTACAAGAGCCAGGAGTGACTTCTTGACCTCCAGGCACCTGGTCCTTAAGAAAGCCAAATCCTTCCCGGGCACCGATTAAAATTCCACTTTCAAATACAGCTCATGTGGTAGAAAGAGCACAAGCCTGGGCTAGAATTCCACCTCCAACCCATGCTATCTGTGCAACTTGGGGCAGGTGCTCCAACTTTTCTGAGACTCGGTTTTCTCACCTATAAAATGGGCTGATTTATACCTACCTCACTTTTGTGAGAAGCAGGACAGTGTTAAGAAAGAAGGAAGAAAGGAAGGGAGGAAGGGAGAGAAGGAGGAGGAAGCAAGGCAGGTGGGCAGGCAGGCAGACTAGACTAAGAGCTGACATCCAGTAGTTCCTAAATAATAAATCTTTACTTTCTCTCCACTTCCTTCCCTTTTGGTTTCCCCCATTCCTAGAGAGCATGGAAAGTACAGAGCCTCAATGTTCTGATTGTCCTGATTTCAAATATTCTGTTCTCTTGTCCCCACACATCATCAAACATCCCCAAGATCCTAAAGTTTCTGCATCCAACATGTCTTCCAGAACGTGCAGCCCTCCTAGAACTATCCTGGAAATCCTCTGTGGGTGCTGGTTTGGGGTTCAGAAAATACCTTCCCCATATAGGGAGGGCGCAGGTTTAACACAGGTAACATGGGAAGACACTTATCACATTCCCCAATGTTCTGTCTACCTTGAATTAGAAATCAGTCTGCAGTACTAAGGACAGATGAGGCTGGTTGCTTCTGGAAGGCGCTGGATGCAGAGGAAACCTTGATGTGTCCCCTTAACCTGAGGCTGGGGCCTGGGAGGACACCACACCTCTTTCCACCCCTTCCCGGAGCTCCACATGCTTCTACCAACTGCCATGAAGATGCCTCAGAGGCGATGCACACTCTACCTGACCCCCACGCTCAGCTCCTGCTCTTCATCCCCAAACCTGCCCCCACCTGCAGCCCCATGTTTACCACTTCAGTCCATGGCTCCAAGGCAGTCCAGATAGCCAGAGGTCATTGCCAGCATCCCTCCCCCTACTGGTCTCCTCCTCAACTGTCACAAGCCTGTGCTGCCGCCCCAAGGTCTCACAGCCTCCCCTCCTCTGCATCTCCATCCTTGTGACCTAAGCCAAGTCCTAGCCTTCTCTCAGGACAATATGCCCCTCCTGTCTGGTAACCTGGGGATCCTGTGCTCACCCCACCCATTCATCACACCACAGTCCAGCCTTGCAAAATGCAAACCTGCTTCTGTCACTTCCTGGCTTGATGGTTCCCACTGCTCTTAGAATAAAGGCACCAGTGGGGAACCTGGGTGCCTCAGTCATTAAGCAACTGGCTTCAGCTCAGGTCATGATCCCGGGTTCCTGGGATGGAGTCCGGCATCAGGCTCCCTGCTCAGTAGGAAGCTTGCTACTCCCTCTCTCACTCACCCTGCTTGAATCCCCTCTCTTACTGTGTCTCTATCAAATAAATAAATAAAAATTTAAAAAAAAAAAAAAGGAATAAAGGCACCATTGCTTCTTATTTTTTTTTTTTTGGCACCATTGCTTTATTCAAGCCCAAGGCAGGGCTCGAACCCAGGACCCTGAGATCATGACCTGAGCCAAAGGCAGAGACTTAACCCACTGAGCCACCCAGACTCCCTGGCACCACTGCTTTAAAGACAATTTTCCCTAATGGGTCAGAAAGACCCCAAATTGGCTGACCCCACCTTCTTATCTATTCTTACAACCCCTCACTCAGATACCGTACCTTCCTCTCCCTTCTGCACACTTGCTCTGCTCCTTCCCACCCCAGGGCCTTCGCACATGTTTTCTTTTCTTCCTGGAAGGCTCTTCTAGCCTCTCTTTACCTAACTAGCATCGTATATCTAACATCTCAGTTGGAAGACTCTTCCTCCAGGAAGTCTTCTGTGACTTTTCACACTAATTCTGGGTTCCCACAAAGCACCACACGTCTCTATGGGGCATTTATCACAGTTGCAATTGTACATCGATTTGTGTGGTCATTTGATTAATGCCAGTCTCACTGGGACTCCCCAGAGGCAGGCCTCGTGGCTGGTTTTATTGATTCCAGAACAGAGGGCACTGGTATATTGTGAGCACACAATGAATAAAATCAAATGAATGAATGCATGCGTGAATGAATGACTTACTTCTTCGGGTGCACACCCTCTACTCCCTGACCTTCTGCAAACCCTAGACTTCTACAAAGTCAGGTGGAGACAATGAGAGGAAAAATGACTTGTCAAGTCACAGAGCAAGTACACAGCTGAGCCAGGACCAGGAGAATCCAGGCTTCCTGAATGCGACACCCTTGCCACCTGCTGACTTGGGAGTCCAAGCTCCAGAGTGGGGGGATGGGGAGGGGGTGTGGGGAAGACTGCCTAAGAGGGCCAAAGAAGGGAAGAATTTTATAGGCCTGGTTTCTGCACACCTGGGCTCTAATCCAGGCTGCAATCACCCTGGCGAGAAAAATGTGTTTTTCCCATGTTATGCTGGGCCCTGCCGACACCACATGCAAATGTATGCAAATTATGTGCAAACACAGTCTCTGGCTTGGATGAGAGAAACCAAAAGCCTGGTACCAGGGGGAGCCATCTGAGATCAGACCAAGCTGGCCAGCCCTTCTGGCCATAAAGGCCATAAAACTCTGACGCAAGCCTTTGGGCCACACAAGTGAGCCGGGGCATTAGCAGGTGGGAGCATTTCCCCCAGATAATCCCCACTCCTGGCCTCCCGTCAGCCCTGGGGGACTTGGGTGCTGGGAACTTCGGGCTGTTTTTCTAGGAATGGGGTCGTCCCCTGCCCACCCATCCTTAGCACAGCTGTAAGAAGGGTCTGTTCTGAAGGGAGCACCCTTTGGAGTCCATAGTGGTTCCTCGTGGCTTCACTCTGGTGTCCTGCAAAACACAGCCCAGGGCCCACCTTCAGAAACAGAACTTGCAGGTCCAAAAGGGTCCTCAGCTTCCGCCTAGCTGATGCCTTTCTGTCCCTCGACACTCAGCTCTAGGATCCCCTGTGAAACATCTTCCCCTGCCCCTCACTGTCCCCAGCTGGCATGGACCTCCACCCTCCTTGTGTCTCCCTGGATGCCATCCAGCAGCACATAGCCCTCCCCCTCCCCGGGGAAGCTCGCTCCATAAGGATCTGTCTCTCCCACTGCACCGGGACGGCCTGGGGAGGACACGACCTAAAGTGGGGGGCAATGTGCTGAGTGAGTGACTGAAAGTGAGTGATGGGGAAGAGGGAGAGAAGAAAGGGAGCCTCACTGATCTCTTCAGGAAAATCCTAGAAGGTCTGAGAGCGCCAGTGAGGCAGGAAACTGTGGGCTGGGTGGGTCTGGCCTCCTGCCCCAAGGGGCCACTGAGACCTGGCCCTGCCTGGGCTGACACCTTCCATGGCTCCCCCTTCGCCCCATCCGAGCATCAGCCTAATCAGCTGTCGGCGCGGGTCCTCCCGTCCTCCGTCCAGAAAGTGAGCTGTTCCTTGAAACCTCACAGCCTGTGATTAGATCTATGGCAGCTTTCTAAGCGGCTCAGTGGTTCCCATGGCAACCCAACTGGTACCCAACTGGCAGTGGGCCACCTGGAGCAGAGAGAGGGAGGAGGGAGACAGGTGTGGGGCGCTGCCTGAGGCAGGGAGAGGAAGAGGGAGCTCCAGACAGGATGGAGACCGCAGGAGAGGCCTGGGAAGAGGGAAGGGCCCAAGTCACAGGGACCCGGGGGTGAGTGGGGGTGAGCTGGGGAGGCCGCGGGACCCAGGAGTGGTCAGACGGCATGGGGGGAAGCCGAGGGAGGTGGGGGCGATGAGAAGGTAGGACTTGAAGGGATCTGGGAAGGGGTTGGGGAAGGGGGGCCTGGGTGAGACGGACAGAAAGCCAGGGGGGATGACAGAAAACAGAGAGAGCCTGAGTGGGCTGAGGAAAAAGCAGGAAACCAGAATACTGCACGTTGGGGAAGCTAAGGCAGAAAATGGCCCCCGATTGGCCGGCACCGGCACATACCTTACATAAGGAAGGAAAGAGAGGGACACGGCCACTGCCCACCAGGTCCCTCTGTCTCTGACCTCAGCCCCTCTCCTAGCTTGGGGCCTAGGGCCTTACAGCATCCACAGAGGAGAGATCTGCTTGACCTCTGAAAGGAAAAGGGGCCTCATCAAAAAGCCCCCTCATGGCTTCAGGGCCCAGGTGTGGGACGAGGGTGACGTGGAGCTCGGACTCAGGCAAAAGCGCCGCTGGCCTCGCAATGCCCTGGGCCTTCAGCACGCGGGGCTGCCTGAGGACTGCCGGCCGGAGACAGCCACCACGCAGGCCAGGCGAGGAGGCCCGGCGGCGCTCTGTGGCCGTGAGACAGCCCAGAAGAGGTGCCAGGCTGAGGTCAGAAATTCAGGAACTGCCCCAACTCTTGGCCCAGTCGTGGGCTCACTTCAGTGGCCACTTTACAAAATGTCTGGGTTAGGGAAGGCACTTGGCGGGAGTCCTTCACACATAGGCCACAGGAGCCCAGCTCACAGCAGTTAAAGGCAAAACTAAATGTATTGAAATGTATTAAATAAACTAAATGTATGACATCGAGAGCACAGTAAATTCAAGTGTGGACCAGGCAACATCCCCGAAGGACTCCCCTCCCCTGTCTTCTTCTTTTTCCTCTCAGGCAAGCTCTTCCCTGAGGAGGAGCCTGGTCACAGCAGCCGCCACAGGCTAACTTCCTCTCTCAGAAGAGACTTCCTGATGGCGCCCCCAAAAGCTCTCAGGGCGATACTGGGTCCCATGCCTGTCCCTGAGTAATGGCAGGGTGGCAATGAGCCCTCCAGCCACTGGTCACATGCCAGGGATGGCTCTAGACACTTGGTATTATATATATATATTTTTTTTTAAATGATTTTATTTCTTTATTTGACAGAGGGAGACAAAGCGAGAGAGGGAACACAAGCACGGGAGTGAGAGAGGGAGAAGCAGGCTTCCTGCTGAGCAGGGAGCCCAATGCGGGGCTCGATCCCAGAACCCTGGGATCATGCCCTGAGCCAAAGGCAGATGCTTAACGACTAAGCCACATAGGCACCCCCACTTCATACGTATAAACCCCTTCGTCCTCAGAAATGCCAGGACTGCTCTTACTGCCGTTCCGCAGACGAGATGGATCTACCGTAAGTTCTGTAGCTGGTCCGTGGCTCATGATGGCGGAGCTGGACCTCCAGCCCCCACCCAGGTGGTGGCTTGGGAAAGCAGATACCTGAGAGCCCGGAGGTGTGGGCTGGGTCCACGAATGGGCGCTGCCGCCTGCAGACCACGCTTCCAGGAACACAGAAGTGCCGTCACCTGAGCCCCTTGACTCAGCCACTTGAACCAATCATGGTGGCTCTGATTTGCCACACGTGGGTACCATGGCCAATCCTCGTGTTTGGGAGACAGAGGGAACCAGACCTAAGCCATGGAGACCCAAAATGGGAGGAGAGCCTCAAGGATAAACACAGTTTCTGTAATCACGTGACATGTTTGTTTTGGACAACTTGGTACCCCCCCCCCGTGCCTCAGTTTCTTCATCTGTGATTTGGGGACAATAGCACCTGCCTCGCTGCATTGTTGTGAGGACAAAATTAGTGAGACCGCTTAAGCACTTCAGCTCGTGCCTGGAACAACAAGCACCTGATGAGAATTAGATATCCACTTTGTGCATGTTATAGCATGAACACAACATTTATGTTGACGCTTGTGACAAGGGCACAAAAGCCCCCAGCCCCACGTCTGCAAATACACATGAGGATGCAAACATGGACGGAAGCCGCACCACCACTTGGAGCGCACAGGCACATGGGACATCTGGAGGATGTTCACACAAGACACGTATGTGAACACAGATGGACACAGGCTCCAAGCCCTTTGCACACACGGTAAGTTAGCCCCCCCGTGGATCCTCTCTGTGCCCACTGCTGTGGGATGCTGCCCCGAGTAAGCTCCCCTTGAGGGGTCTCAGAGAGAGGAGGCAGCTCAAGGACAAGGCCACATCACAGCAAGGAGCCAGACGTTTCAATCCATTGAAGTTAGATTTGGGACCATCTCCAACAATGACGAGCATTGTGACCTCAAGCGAGTTGCTTAATCTCTCTGAACCTGTTTCCACCTTCATAACATAGCATGATCTATACCTACTTTCCAGTACTGTAGTGAGAATGAAGTGTGTGGGCTACAGAAAGGGCTCAGTGAGAGCTGCCTGTGCACACTGCTTTATCGCAAAAAGCATCTCTTGACTCTGCATGGCGTGGGGAGAATCCGTGCAAATGTGGACCAAGAGCCAGGCCCGGTCAACCTACGATGTTGCCGCAGAACCAGGTCCTCCCTCCCGCCACCATGGAGGTGGGAGCAGCCACAGCGCCAACTTACTCTACCCTCCCAGAGCTGCAGCGTTCCCAGCAGGGCTGACAGCTGTTGACAGTGTCCCCTGCGGTTCAGAGCCTCCCCCTGCAGCTCCAAGTGGCAGGGCAGTGTTTAGAAATTACAACAATCTGTAATTTGTATTCAGTGATTTGTATAAACGTATAGGATCCATATTAGCTCTGGGCAGACACAATCTGCATTGCAGAATGGCCTTCTCTGTGCGCAGGCAGCAAGGAGCCCCGCTTGAGAGGTCTGCCTGAAGTCCCCCTGTGACAGCCTCACAGTCAAGGACAAGAGGGATTAGGGCCAAGACAGCATCCAAACTACCTCTCCAGAACTCTCCTGCCTAGCCCTCTCACTACCCCCTCCCTCCTCCCTGGCAGTCAAGTCAAGTGGTTCGGAAATTGGGCATGGGAACCAAGCAGTCCTGGATTCAAATCCTGACCTCTCGCCCTCTCCCCATGCGGCCTTAGGTGAGGCACAGCAGCTTCAGGGGTCTCAGGTCCTCTTCTGGAAAGCAGAGCAAATAAAAGAGCCTATAGGCTGGTACTTAACAAGTGCTCAATAAACAGCACTTGGGATTTTCCACCACTCTGCATTCCTCGTTAGGTGCTGCCCTATCTTCGCCTTTTTTTTTTCCCCCCCAGAAACACCACTGAGCCTAGGCTCCAAGTCAACCATCATCCACTGGCCCCTACAAGCACGACCCAGCACAGACTCAAGAAACAAAACAGTGGCAGCACCTACCCTATAAGACAAACGACTCACCTCTGTCTTTTAAACCCTCTGATCGTTAAACTGAGATCCATGATGATGGGGCATCTGTTCTGTCTATGGTTGTGCCCCCAGCTCCTAGGACAGTGGCTGACTCACAGGAGACACTCAACAAATATTTGTTGACTAATAGGTACATTTGTCTACTCACTCATCCTGTAAACATTATTGGCATCTACTGTGTCTCAGATGCTGAGTGTGGACAGAAATCAAGCACAACGTATGGGGAGAGGGGAACATGGCGGCAGAGAGAAAGTATAAGGTGACAGTTCCTCCAAGAGGCCTGACCACTCTCACAGGCCCAGTCTTGGCTTTGACCCTGAAGAGATACTTGTGGTCTCTACTCCAAGACAGGTGCTTTTGAAAGTCAACCCTACCCAGATTATTTGTCCATTCAAAAAGTGTTTGTTCCCCAGTCCTGAACCCAACAGGAATGCCAGAAAGCCTAACTAGCTGCTCTCCCTTTTAAGAACATTCAAGGACAGCCAATTCAGATCATTCCATCTGCTGTCCTATACTCTAGAGTTAGTATAAACTGGTCAGTAAGTACATACCCCAGGTGTTTTGCTCATGAGAGCCTCTATGTCCCATCTGCTTCCTATCTCTCTCTAAAACTGGCATGAGGCTGTGGAGAGGTCTCCTCCTGAAATGCTTAGGTCCTACTTACTCCAGAATCTGCAGACTATCCCTGCTTAAGCCTTAATTAGCTTTTAGCATGCACTTGGGCTATTCATGCAAATTAACCTCCCCTCCTTGACAGCTGTCACAAAAGTTGGTTTTCGGTCTAAAGTCCTAAGCTGGCATTCAATAGCAATGAAAAATCTGGCTCCAACCCTTGATGGATGGATGGATGGATGGATGGATGGATGGATAGATGGATGGATGGATGAATGCATGAATGAATGGAGAGATGGTGGATAGATGGATGGATGGATAGATGGATGGATGGATGGATGCATGAATGAATGGAGAGATGGTGGATAGATGGATGGGTTGGTGAGTGGATGGACAGGTGGGTGGGTAAATGGAGGAACGGGTGTGTGGGTATATGGATAGATGGGTAGATGGGTATACGGATGAATGGATGAAATTCCAACACTCTCCTCACCTCTGATGGGCCCATGTCTCTGGTCCTAAAAACCTGAAATATCTGGCCCCAACCCTGGATAGGTAGGAGAATGGATGGGCCAATGAGTGTATGAACTGTTGACTCCCTGAGCTCCTCTACTCTCTCAGTCGGCCTACCCCTCTAAGCATGAACACCTACTGCCTTGAGGGTTTCCTACAAGCCACTTACCCAAAGCCCCAATGTTTCTTCATCAATGAGGAGCCTCCAGTCAGCAGCATCTAGTGAAATAAGTGAGATAATACAGATAAACACTCATTCATCTAATCCACAAATAATTATTGAGCACCTACTATGTACTAGGTACTCAGTTAGGCATAGAATAATAAACCAACCTCTTGGTCACTCCAGGCACCTGACCAGGGTCAGCATAAGAAACAAAAGACCTACATGTTCTCACACAGAAGTTTGGATTTACACATTTATACAAAATATTCAACCCCTTGCCTCCCTCCCCCATCCCACTTAGACCTCCCCCAATCCAACCCCAGTGAGAGTCCCTCCACCCAGAGACGTTGGGTGGACCTACAGGAAGAGTCAGGTCAGAATCACAAGGTGAGGTTGATTCCCACCAGGTTCAGTTTGGCTCCATTCTACAAACATCCTCTGAAAGCCTTTCTGTGCCCATTTCTGTGGGCACAGGGGTCCTGCCCATGGGCCCTCACAGAACAATGGCAGGGCAGTGAGAAAGTCTCAGCTACAACTAGAGACAGTGATCCAGGAGGGGCTCCTCTGGGGCAGGGGCTATGTTTGAGTCATGGCCAGGTCCTCACACCCAGCACACTGTGGTACATGGTTGGTGTTCAATACAGATTTGAAGAATGAATGAACCTACAGTTCTCTCCTTTGAATTTTACCAGACCCACCCTAAAAAAAGCCAACATGGGAATTTTTATTCCAACTTCAGAGATGTCAATTACGTTTCTCCAGAAAGGACAAGGATGAGAAGGGGAGTGGAAATGAGATCAGGGTGAGGGTAGATTTTCTCTGGAGTGGCTCCTTTGCACTGGATCCTCAGGAAGGAAGACCCCCCACAAGGTCTACAAGTCCAGAGTAATGATGATGCATGTCCAGAGTGAGCAAGCAAGTCCGAGACCTTGACTTCTGAATCTGCAAATCTTCACCCAGCTTCCTGGCATCTTTGCTTGTGCCCAATTTTGTTTTCTTAAATTTTGAGTAAATCTCTCAGTGGTAAATGCAGCTGTTTCTCTGCTCTGGGCCAGGGGAACTCAAAAAAGAGCTGAAAATTAATACCCTCTGCAGGGAGCACTAGCAGCAGGAAGCAAATGTGGAAAACCCTGAGGGCAAGTGCATTGGAAGCCCCAAGCAGCTTGGTGTTGCTAAAAGAGCTGACCAAAGTTGAACCAGACTCTTCTGCTTACTAGCTGTGGATGATCCTGGCAAGTTGTTTTGCTTCTCTGAGCCTCAGTTTCTCTCTCTGCAAAATGGGGATCATTGTAGCAACCCATGTGGCGCACGTGAAGATCCTCCATGGAAGGGAAGAGATTTTCCTTGTGTTTCTATTTCAGGGTGGAAATTAAATGGAATGATGAAAGGAAGGCACTTAGCTCAATTCTTGGCACATGGCTGGCACTTCCTACTTGCAGAATCTCTAGTACAGGGGCAGGTATCTGGGCAAGAAGAGAGATCTGAAGAATGATGGTAAAGATGGTGATGGTGATGACAATGGTGATGAGTACGATGGTGGCAGTGGTGGTAATGATGTTGGAATGAAGGTGATGATGAGTTGGGGTCAAAGTGATGGTGATGTTGGTTGTAACGATGGAGGTGGTGATGATGATGTTGTGATGATAGCAGGAAGAGAGAAGAGATCTGTAGCACCTACCTTATTCCAGATTATGCTCTGCTCTAGAACTTTCCTGGACACTATCATACTGAATCCTCAATTGAACCATACTGTTTGCCCATTTCACAGAAGAAAAACAGAAGCTTAGAAAGGTTCAGTGACTCACCCAGGACCATACATTGCAATTCCAGGTCTGTCCAATGCTGGGACATTAGCTCTCAACCTGAGCTGAGCCATCCTTAGTGAATGGGAGGCAGACAAAGTTATTCCAGAACCCAAGACGTGGCCTCTACGCAGAAAGAACTTTTTCTGATCTTCCATTCTCTGTAGCTTCCTGATCTGCTCTTGATTCATCCGCTCAGCCTTGGGGCTGGGGACACCGGAGTGGCTCACACAGTTCTTTCCCCCACTCTCCCAGGGACCTTCACGTGGTGTGAGTTGGGGAGAGCATTGCATGAACAGTTAACCACAAAACTAGGTGACAAGAACCACTCTCAGGGCCATAGGAGCATCAAGAGGGACTGTTGTTCCTCCAGGAACAGGCATGGAAAGCTTCAACAGAAGTGACTTTGGGCCGGTTTCAAGGGAGGAACCGAAGTGTGAGGATAGAGTGAGTGTCTGAGGGAGTGAAGGCATGAGGGAGGAATAGAAAACGTGTCCAGAGAACCATGTGGCCAGAGTCGAGGGACCCTGGAGAGGAGGGAAGGCGGCAGCTTATGAAAGGGAAAAGGCCCTGAATGCCACCTGAGGCGATTTTTATTTTCCCTGGAGATGGGGAGAGCCATGAAGATTCCAGCTGGGGAGCGGGAAGATCAGGTTTGTGTCTTCTGAAGACCAGTGCTGGCAGCAGTGGTGTGGAGAGGGGGTTAGGCAGGGGTGGGCAAGAAGGCATCTGGAGAGAGGCCTGGACAGAGGTGAGAGAAGAGGGCTGAAAACGCTGGCTTGTATGTACCCCCATCCCTCTCTGCAATGCTCTTCCTCCCACTATTTGTCTTTCCTTCAGCAACCTGACCCTTCCTCCTGGGGCAGGGGGACCTCTGAGACTGGCTCAGTACCTGAGTTCTGAAGACAGACCCAGGTTCTGCCACGTAGCAGCTGAGTGACCTTGGACATGCCACGTAACCATTCTGACCCTCCCACTTCCTCATCCGAAAACTGGGTCGTCACAAGGTTGAGTAGAATAACATATGAAAATGACCAGTCTAGCACTTGGTAAACGCTCATGATTGTCCCCTACTTGATAAAGGAAGAAGCCGCAGTCCAGAAACGTGCCGTGACAAAGTTATGCAGCCCGAGAGCCTCAAGCCAGGGGCAGAGGCTGTCTTCCCAGTCTCTGTGTCTCAGTTTTATCCCATTTTTTTCTGTAAATGGCCTTCCCTCAATTTCCTGCTCCGTACAATAGGATCAGGGACCTCCCTGGTGCCATCAGTCAGGGCAAGAAAAGTGGCCGATGAACCAAGAATCAGAAGGGAGAGGGTAGGGGGGGGCCGGTGGGGGCCCTGGGGCTCGGGCAGGTTCTCCCTTCCTCCCCACTCAATATCCTCTGCTGTCCTCTGGCCTTGATCATGAAACCCTGCCCTGATTCCTTCAACACGGCATCAGTGGACACAGGAGGGGTCCCTTCCCCCACCTTCCTACAGGGCAGATAAAGCTCCCCTACCCAGGAGCAGAGCCTCCATGAAATAGGGAATCCAAACTTGCTCTTGCTTCTGGATCAAGCACTGCGGGTTCGAGTTCAGACTCTGCCTCTAAAACACAGTGTGACCTGGACCTTTTCCTTCTTAGGACCTCAGCTTCCCCATCTCAGAGGGACTGGGCTGGACTCTCAGCTTTGTAAGGACCCTCTCAGCCACACCCTGCAGCCCATCCCTCCTCTCCTGCTCTCCCTGGCTCATCCTTCCAGGCCTCCGACCTGGCCCCTTGCTCCCATGGGCTTTGCTCAGGCTGCCTGGGGCTCCCGGGCTCCAAGGGGCACAGACCCCAGCCAGTGCTGAGCCTCTCCCTGACAGGGAAGAGCCCCCACTTACCAGCGGGGTACCTCCCGATGCCAGTGATGCCCCCCAGCCCTCTCACTGAGAGTCCGCAGTGCCCAGAGGAAACCACACCCCCAGCCCCATCTCGATTGACTTCGGAGGCTGGCCAGAGCCGGGGTTTAAAAATACAAGTGCCCGCGCACCCTCCGCGCTGACCGCCCACGCAGCCTGCGCTTGCCCACTTCACAGATGCCGCGGTGGCCACCGTGGGTGGCACAAAGGGAACAAAGAGGGGTGGGGAGTCCAGAGAGGCCCGGGGGTGGCTAGTGAGGGGGACGGACATTCCTCAGAGCCTAGACCACAGAACGGGGCTGTTTACGCCATCTGGCCATTCCCAGCTCTCTGGTGTCCTGAGAGAAGCAGGCCCGCTTGGTGCAGACTCACAGGGTCATGGGCTCGAACGTCTCACGGACCCGCAGTTAACTGCTGGTGTGGCCACTGACTGGCTGTGTGAGCTGGGGTAGGTCCCTTGTCCCCTCGGAGCCTCAGCCCCATCTGTAAAACAGTGGTAATAAAAGTGCGTACATACTTCACGGGTCTTTCGGGAGAGCTAACCAGGCCCAGGCCTGGCGGAGCGACGGTAGCTCTCTTGATTGTGACTGTTGCATCTGTGTTGTGGCCGCTCTCTGCAAGGACTCAGTCAGGGGGCCAAAGAGAGAGAAGGGACAGAACGCCCGGCTTCCGCTCTCTTGCCCACCTCCGGAACACCCCCAAAGTCCAGGCACGTCTGGCACCGGCGGGTGGCTGAGAGTAGAGCGCCCCTCCCTAGAGACACACAGGCAAGTCAGGGCCCAGAGGGAGACGGCCCCCATGGACAACCACGGGAACGTCAGACCCTAGAAATCTGGGCCTTGCCCCCAAGGTGAAAGGGACTTAGCACCCTTGGAACTGTGAGGGCCCCTGGAGCTTCCCCAAGCCACTCCTCCTCAGCGTTCCAGAAAAGGAAACTGAGGCCTGGAGAGGGGAAAGGATCTGTCCAGTTCTGACAGAGAGGGAATCCAACCCAGGCTCCCCGCAGCCCTGACGGGTGCTGCCCCCCTCCACACCATGGCCTTGCCCTCCCCTGCCAGGTCCCAGCGGGAGGTCTCAGCCCCAGGCAGGCAGCTGAGCAGCTGTGGGAGCAGGAGCCCCGCTGCCGCACCCTTCCCCCCCAGACTTCAGCTGGGGGTTCAGGAGCAAGGGCTGAGAGCACTGCTCCTTCCCCAATCCCACCAGGGCCTGCTACACACTTACATAACCTGTTCCGAGTTATACAATCTGCAGCCGCTTCATTCCAGAATGGGAGCTCCAGGAGCGGGTTCTAGCGTGGGGAGAGGCTGAGCGCCTCCGTGTGAAAATCGGGTCATTACCAGCACTCAGGCTCTAGCGCCAGCTGATGGCCTTCCCTCCACGGCCTGGGGCCTGCCAACCTCCTCCAGGCTCCGGGGAGTGGGAAGGCCCAGGGAGGACCCAAGCCCCATACCCAGGTTCAGTGCAGAGGGCAGTCCCTGGCAGTGGGGGTGTGGGGCTGGGTACCAACCCGGGGCTGCGTCCTGCTGCTCCAGCCTCCACGCAGTCCAGCAGGCTCTTGCCCCCAGACTCCACAGCCCCAGGCAAGCATATCAGCCTGAAGAACTCCCCGGAGGGAAACCTAAGGCGGACACTTTGAGGGGCCATGAGCTCTAGGATCTCAGGTCTGCGTTCGCGTTGGATTATCTCGGTCATCAGCCAAATTACCACACATTAATTCACTTCTCTGCATCTTGGTTTCCTTATCTGAGAAACGGGACTAAAAGAAATTGACCTCCTTGGTTACCGTTCATATTAAACAACGTCCCGACTCACATAATGCCTGGCACAAAATAAATGCCCATTTGGCAGACGAAAAAACTGAGACCTAGACAGGTGACATCTCACCTGGGAGCAGCAGAGCTATGCACAAGCGAGCGAGCCCCTGAGTGCCAGGCACACGCTCTGCCGAGACTGGGCTACTCCCCGAAACAGCTCTGTGGGGTCGGTCCCGTTGTTCCTCCGATCTGACAGAGGAAGAACCCAGGCTTACAGGAGACAAGGCACCCATTTGGTGGCAGACCCAGGACTCAAACACGGACGTGGAGCTCCAGAGCACAGCGGTCGACAGCAGGTGAGCAAGACAGCAGCCGGGAGTGATGACCCCCAGGGCTGTCCTCTCCTTCAGAAACACAGTCACCCTCCCCATTCCCTGTCTCTGCCACTGCCGTGATGCCCGTGACCTTGGCCAAGCCAGCTGACCTCTCTGGGCTCTCATGGCCCCTCTGAAGCAAGCCCCATCCCTGGGCTAACCATTACCGGGGTTATGGTGAGGACACATTAAGACAACGAGTTAGAAACTGCTTTTCAGCAGAGAGAGCCGGCACAGCTGCGCAGCTCAACACTTCCCCAGCCTCCTGCTCCCTCCGGCTCAGCAGGAACTAGCTAATGGACAGACACCAGGGGCCTCTCAGCATCTCTGGCTGTTCAAACAAACACCTCTCCCCTCTACTGCCCCCGCTCCGGGCTGCCCTTCGATACAGGCGAAGCCCCCGGTCTGTTCTCTGGCCTTTCTCGCGCGCTGGGGCAGACCAGGCTGTACACGTGAGTCGCCCCCTTTCTGCCTTTCTCTCAAAGAGCATTCCTTGCTTCGATCTTCTCGGGGCACCCTCACACTGAATCCTCGCCACGGGCCTCTGGGAAGCTGGGATTCATCCCCCTCCTCGCACAGAGGAGGATGCTAAGGCCCAGAGAGGTGAAGTCACGTGTGGTGGTCCCACAGCCGTCAACCTCCGCGGAGTCAGGATTCAAATCTGTGCACCCCGGCTGCAAGGTTCAAACTCCTAACCAGAGATTTAAGCCAGCCCAGCTGCCAAGGCCACAGGATGCCCATTTCTCAGGTCAGAAAGGTTAGGGCACTTGCCCAAGAAGCCCAAAACGAGAGCCAGTACAGACTCAGCATCTGCTTCTCCCCGGCCGCTCTGTGTCTTGACCAGGAGGCACAGGTGGGAGCCATGCAGTCAGCACTCAGTCAGCCAGGCCTGGTAGACGCCAGGGGTGTTGACAAAAGTACATGTAGAGAGCCCTGGCAGACTGCCCACGTCACAGGGCGAAGGACTGCCGGAGCTGGGCCTGGGCCTACTCATGCTCCTCTCTGGGCCTCAGGCTCCCCAAGGGTAGAAGAAGCACCAGACCCCGGATGGGCTGGGGACACCCCTCAAAGCCTAACTACAGGAGGCTCTGTCCTGAGCAGAAGAGCCCACACCTGGCCACTCACCAGAAGCCCCGGGGGGACTTGTCACACCCTGAAACACCGGCCACACCCCAGAGTCTGATTGAATAGGGATGGGCAGGGGCCTGGGAACCTGTATTCTTTATATCCACCATGATTCCCTCCCATGCCCCGCACCCCTCACTGCCACCCCAAACTCCTGTCCTCAGCCAACTCTGAGAATCCCAGGCTGGGACAATTCTCCCAAAGCCAGGGGGACCCTAGTCCCCTGCCTGTGCTCAGAGTTCCCACCTGGGGGTGAGGTGATCCTTAGGGGTCCGTGGGGGTCTGCAGTAGGTCAGAGATGGTGTCGAGGAGGTCTCTAATGTTGGTCTCTAACAGCTCAGAATCAGGACCTGGTAGAATTCTAGATGTTCCGGGGTTGGGCCAGGACCTTGACCTGTCCCCATCTTCTTATCTAGTTCTTTGGTTAGCAACTACTAATGAGCAGCTCCCATGTGTCAGGCGCTGTTTTGGGTGCCGGGGGTGTAAGCAGTGAATAAAACAATGTCCGTCCCCTTGGGACATTTCCGTGCTGCCAGGGAAGACAGTCGTAAAGCAGCCGAGATTGGGCAGCCCCTCTGCAGGTTCCAACAGCATCCAGCATCCACGACCCCTTACCTCTGACCCTCATCATGAGCTAGAAGCTCAGCCCCCATTTTACGGATGAGTCGCTGAGGCCCAAAAGCCATTTTGATAGCCTGTCTCCTTACTCCAGGCAAGCAACCCTCCCAGCCAACCCTGTGTGCGGTTGCCTCTGAGCAGAACTTTCCCTGTTGCCACGGCAACCCCCCTGGGGAGGCCTGTCCTACTTTGCATCCCTGGCGCCGAGCTAGCGGCCTCACCCCACCCCCCTAAGACAGAGAGGTGGGTTTATCCCACACAAGGGAACAACTGGTCCCACCGGGCAAGGACTGGACTCCCTCACTCAGACATCCAATCACAGCCAAGCCACATCAAGGAGGCACCAGGGACCAAGCCAGGCCCTGGGACAGAAGAGGTCATGGTCATGGTCCCTGCCTTTAGAGAGCTCCCTACCCTCCCAGGGGTGGTGACAATTGCCACAGCCCCAGGGATGGCGTAGCCGAATGCCAGGTGCAGTTCTGGCCCTTCCCATGTATGACCCAAATAATCTTCCCATGAACTCTTGCAGCAGGGGTCACTATTCTCCCTTCACAGATGAGGACGCTGAGGCTCAGAAAGGCTAACAAACTTGCCTGAGGTCACAGCGGAGAAGCAGCAGGGCCCGAAGTAGGACTCGGGGAGATCCCAAGCCACACTGCAGGTGCTCAACATTGCGGGGGGGGGGGGCGTGGGAGGCAACCCCATCAGACTGGTCCAGGAGGGTCGGTCTCAGCATCTGTCCTCAAGAGTCATCTCCACAAGAGGAGAGGAGGGTAGGAACAGGAGTATGGTGGGGCCCTAAGAACTACACGACTGTGGGGGGAAGGGGGAAGAGCCAGGACCGCAGGAGCAGCTTGGTTTGCCTCCTGCTGCCTGGTGGGGCTCAGCTGGGACTTGGGACCTGGGAGACCTGAGAAAAGAAAGCACAGCGGAATGTGGTCTGCCCAGAGAGCCTGGCTCAGGAGCCACAGCGCACTGGCCCCCTGAAGACAATGCAGTACCCCTGGCAGCTCCCAAGGGGGCAGCCTGGAGCAGGCATGCACAACTCACCAGGAGCCCACCTTCACACTCTAGGGAAGGAAAGAAAGGCCCAAGCAAAGGTCTGACTTCATTCCTCAGCACCTTGTATTAACACGTTAGTGCAGTGGTTCCAGGCACAGACCGCAGAGCAGACAGCCTGGGCCCACAGCCCGTCCCTCCTACGTCCTAGCTATGGGAACTTGGACAAGGGATGGAAACTCCCTGAGCCTCAGTTTCCACATCTGTGAAATGGGGATAATAATACAGACCTACATATGTGTGTGTTGGAAGGGCTCAGTGAGTCTACACCCCTCCCCCCCCCCCTTCACGGCACCTAGCACCTAGCATGTTCACTGTCAGCTGTTGTGATTATCTCTAGCACACGGACACAAAACAGGTCTGCATTTTTACACAGACAGGCGCATGAGGGTGTGCAGGCCTGTGCACACCGTATACCAGTGTGCCGGTGCATGTGTACATCTACCCCTTTAGGTAGACCTGAAGGGACACCCACCAGGCGTGTGAAAGATAGCCGAGCACAAAGGCTCGGATCGCAGACAACAGCTGCACGCCTGCAGGGAGGCATGCCCATGCGAGGTCCAGCATGGCCCATCCCCTTGTGAACACCTGCCTTCTCGTGTGCACCCCCAGGGCCTGCACGGACAGCAGGCACACGCAGTTGCACAGTGGAGGTTGATATGTATTACATAGATGGGTTTTGAGTTTTTCTCCTGGAACCACTGTGATGCGAACAAATCTTAGCTCTGGAAATCACAGATGGATTGGGGGGTGAGGGAAACAGGTGCTCAGGGCATAAGCCTCCTCCCACAGGTCCCCCCCACACCCAGAGTGTTAAAGCCACCATCAGGGAAGAGAACCTGGTGAAGATGAAAATGAAGAGCCCAGAGTGGGGGAGCCAAGCCACCAAGTGCTTCTGTTTTCCCAGCCAGGAGACTGTCCCCGAGATAGCCACATCCTCTTGGGAAATCCTCAAACACCTGTCCAGACCCCCCCCCCCCACCTCAACCAATCAGGAAGCCCGTCTTCCAGGAAGAAAAGAATTCCACCCATCCCTACCACTGCCTTGGGTCTTACTGGGAGAGAAGAGAGTTAAAAGAAAAGCTTGCCTAGCAAGACCCCTCTTGGGAAATTGCCCTGAAGTGAAGCCTCCCCACCTCCTGGGGTGTGAGGAATAGGGGAGGGGGGATATCTGTGCCTCAAGCAACTGATAATTAGTCAAGCCTACAAGCCCAAGCAGCACAGAGGGAAAAAGATCCTGAAATGAGGAAGACTTCTGTTTATTCAGCACTTTATTCAAAGGCATCAGCTTGTAGAACTGTATTGCACACTTCTGCAGTTCAGAGAGGTTCAGCAACCTGCTCCAGGCCACACAGTATTTCATCTGTAAAGCTAAGACTTGACCCCCTGTCTGACTCCACATCCCGTGGCATTTTCTTTGCATCACGGCACTGCCCAAATGTAATAATGAGCAATCAAATAACGTGGGGTCTGTTCCCCAGGAGCGATGTAGGACAAAATCAAAAAGCAGAAAATGGAGGCTCATCTGTGCTGTTCCTACTCCAAAGGTCATGGGAGAAAGGAGGGCTCGGATGGCCTTGATGGCAAGGAAATTCTTTGTGGAGGATGGGGGGAGTTTTTCGTGGACGAGGAGGAGTAGGGTTTGGATAAATTGTGAGTTACCGTGGCATTCCAGACAGGGGGACATGATGAGCAAAAAGGCAGAAACTAGGAGCTTAGGGTGTTGGCACTGCGGGGTGGAGGCAGAGATAGACATGTGTTGATCTCAATGGGAGAACATCTGCTTGGTTGAGGGGGAGATGGATGGCGGGGGGAAGGGTAGGGACCAGCTGACCCCAACCATGAGCTTTCTGTCTTGTTCATCCCATGATGGTACAGGGCATTCAGCAGGTACTTAATATCTTTCTGAGTGGCTGAAGGGATGGATGCAGGATGGATGGAGGGAGGGATGGACAGACGGACAGATGAATGAATTATATGAGGTAGAGGTAAATATGACAGCAAGAGCTCTGGGCTGGGAACTGGAAGCCTGAAATTCAGGTCCCTTTCCTGCCACCATCTGAAGGAATGTCTCTGGGCCTCAGTTTCCCCATCTGTAGAGCCCAGGTGATTCTCAAAGGTCTTCCACACATGACAGTCTGTGATTCTGGAGACAAAAGCAGAGTTCAGGGTGGGGGTGAGGGGCGCTGGCTGCAGGGGCTGAGCCTGACAGCCCCAGGGAGGGGAGACAGGGTTCAGCCAGCCTCTGCTCCTTCCTGCTATCACCTCCCCTCCCTAGACCCCAGTTTCAGCAGATGCATTCCAGGATTTTAGGACCCTGTGAGACTTTGTCTGAGGGTGAGGAGAGGGAGGAGTGAGGAGCCCAGCCCCAGCCCTCTCTTACCCCACTTAGGAGGTTAAAGCAACTTGGGAAAAAGCACTTATTCTGGGCTCCTGGAATCACCCTTCATTTTCCTGGCAGATAAATGGGGCAAAACAGAAGATACTGATGCATTTAAATGGATCAAGGCAGGCGGAAGTTTATAGGATTTGAATACACTTTTTGGCTGCCTTTGAATATTCATTTGCCCAAGGGAGTGTTGGGCAGCCAGATCCATGGGTCCTAGTGGGAGGTTATCTGAGGTTGGGGGGAAGGGGAGCACACAGGAAGGGTTGGCAGGAATCCCTGCTCATCAGGCTCTTGGGAGCTAACTGCGCTTCTCCACCAGCTAAAATGTCACAGGCTTAGAGTAAATTCTAGGAGTTGATACACCCCATGGTTGCGGTCGTCATAGCAACCACCTCCCTGCAACCATGTGTCCCCACAGATCGCAGCAGATAAGACAGGTCTAGCAGGTGAATAATGAGGAACTTGCCCAGGACGCCAGTGGGCCCCCCCAGGACTCAGAAATCTGCCTTGGAATTCCGGAATACACCGTAGGCTTCTCAACCATCCCTGAGATTCTGAACTGGAGCCCAGAGTTCCAGAACAAGCCTAGAATTCCAAAATCTGTCCTCAAATTCCAGAATACTTTTCCCACGGCCCAGAACACATTCTAGCTATCCAAAGAATCCCCCTCATTTCTGGCAGTCAGGGCACACTCTGCAGGCAGCTCCACCAAACTCTAAAACACACCCCTAGACAGACATACCCTTCCATTCTCATCTCCCTCTTGAGTCGATTCTTCCCAGGGGCAGGTTTTCTGTCTGAACCTCAAGGACTATGGAGCACTCAGGTCTCGTGCTGGAGAAAGAGGAGGATCCAGGGATGAGCCTAGGGTTTGAGAAAATTGACCTTGTCCTCATACCCAGGAAGCGCACCCTGCCCCAGACGTGTGGGCACCTGCCAGCCAGGCCTCAGGGTCAAGGGCAGCTCCCCCAGCCCGGTGCTCGTAGCACTTTCCACGGTGTACTCTGTTCTCCACAGTGGGGATGAATCGATGTGGAGTCACCCCTACTCTCACTAAGGCCCCTGGGTGACCATCAGCACATTAACCCTGGCCCTTCCAGGAGGAACCAAGCCAGAGGGTGGCCCAGGCAGCCTGAGATGGGGGGCAGCTGAGTTATGAAGCCTTTCCCTCCTGGCCTGGGGTGGGGGTGGGGAGGGTGAGAGAGGTTGGGGGATGGGTGAGAGGAGTCCACAGCCAGCCCTCCCCCACCACCTGCCAACACTGTCTCCCAGAGCGATGGGTAAACCAGAGCATCCTCTCTGCAAGCTGCTGGAAGCTCCCGTCTATTTCAGTCTGTTCCCTCTTCCTCTCCAACCACACTGTTCACTGCCGCTGGTCATCTCCATCCTCCGTTCCCCTTCCCTGAGCCCACCCCTCACTCCGCCCCTCCTCCACAGCCCAGGCCCTACAGGCTCTCAGCCTTCCCTTCTCCCTGCCTCCCAGCCTCCACGTCTCCACGTCTCCCCTCTCCGTTCTGCTGCTCTCTCCCAAGGGCCTGACCATCCTACCATCCTGCTCAGAGCCCAAAGCGCCACCCGCACACCTCACATCGGCTGGGCCCCCTGAGGCCTGGACACACCCCGCATCTCGCATCTCGCATCTCGCATCGCATCTGCACCTCCGCATCTCCCATTTACAGTCCCGATTCCTGCCGTGACCTCTGCCAAGCGGGCTGGCTCGCTATTGTTAGAGAAGGCCCAGGCCGAGCTCCCAGGCCTCTGCTTCTCTTCTCTTTTCCCTCCTCAAAAGCTCTTTGCACCTCTCTAAACCTGCAAACTGGTTTAAGGGCCCCTCCTTGGAGGTGACTGGAGATGCTCCCCATGGTTCTCTAAAGCCGCAGCCCTGCTTGGCAGTGGGGCAGACAGAGCTGGCTGTGGACTGTCAGAGCTGCAAGGGGCCGTAGAGATAAGTCCTAGTGGTTTTCAAGCTGGGTTCCGTGGCATCCGACTGGGGGGCGGGGAGGAGCTTCAAAGACTGGGAGGAGGGAGGCCACAAAGGGTGGTGCAGGGCAGAGCATCCTTAACCAGGGTCAGAGAAGGTGCTCGGAGGAAGCGACATCCAAGCTGACTCTTGAATGGACAAGGGCCACCTATGTACAGATCATTCTAGGAGCAGGATATTCACGCGAAAAGAAAAGCCAGTGTAAAGGTCCTGAGGCAGAAACAAGCCCGCCATCTTAAAAAAGAGAAAAAGTTCAGGGCAATAGTGACCAAGAGCCAGAGACATCCGAGGTGAGACCTCCATAGCCCATTCCATTTGGGGAAAGTGGGTTTCACTGCTCAAAAAAAAAAACACATCGAACCCACTGACCTCATCTAATCCTGCTGCTTCATAGGAGAAAAACTAAGGTCCAGCATGTCCAGGCATTGTCCAGCAGAGAACTGGTGGCCAGGCTGAGGCCAACACTCAGGTCGCAAGACACTGCCCCAGGCACCGTCTGTCACCCCTTGTGGGCAGCATGGACCTCCCTGGCCTCCGCCTCTCTCTTGAGCCTGCTCGGGGTCCCTGCCCCGCACCACAGGTGAGAAGCATGAATGAGGTAACGTCTCCCAGGCTGGGGAGCTCCGGGGAACAAGCAGCCGGCCAAATAAAGGCTTTATTGGATTTGTCAAACATGCGTCCTGTGGCCAAGGGCCTCCTGGCACAGACAGCCTCACAGAGGAAACACCAGACGAGCAGACGATGAAATTAAAAGGCTTTTCATTTCCAGAGTGGAGGCTGACAGACGCACATGGAGAACATACCTCTCCCCAGCTTCTCCTCACCCTCTTCCCCGGGCCCCCTCAGCCCTGCCTGTAGAGCAGGTGCCTGGGCATAGGGCTCCCCATCCCCCTCCTCAGGGCCGCCCACACCTTGCCCAGGGGTCAGAGACCTGGAAGGGACTCCGGTGAAGGAAGGACCCATGGGAAGTGTCTGAGAAGTCACCGAGTCCATCCCACTGGCTTGGGGCTGGATGACCTCCATCGCACAGGACAGCAGGCCGCAAAGGCGAGGCAGGTGGGGAGATGGTGGGAGAAGCCAGAGAAGCCAGACAGGCAGGGGTCCTGTCCCCACTCTTGCCCTGACCAGCCCTGCAGCCTCTGGCACATTACCTGGGCACCAAGTGTCTCCATGTCCTCGGCTGCAGAAGGGGAGGGATGGCCAGTACGAGGATGAAGTGAGAGTTGTCCGGGGAAAGCTCTGGCCTCCAGTTGGCATCAAACAAAGATGCTAGAGCTCCAGTTTTCCTCTGAGGGCAAGGGGAGGCCTCTCTGTATTTGCACTCCCCGCTCACAGCCTCACACCAGCTTCCCCTGAGCCTCTGATCATAGTAAACTATTTGTGTACAAATACATCCCATTGTACAATATTTTCACGGCTCGCCCCGGAGAATATCACCTGGTTTCCTTTCAGACCAATCAGAGCACTAGGATATTGATCTGGAAACAGATGCTATTTCCCTTCGTGATCACCCAAGCCTGTGTAGGTATGTATGAAACTTTGTTAAATGCAGATTCCAAGGCCAAGGTTACCCTCTCCTGTCCATGTTGCCCTTAGAAAAGGCCTATGGGAATTGCACCATAAGAAAACAAGATAGTTTATACGTCACTTTAAAGGAGACCGAGTCACTGCTGGCTCTTTTCAATGTTTGTTGAAAAAACAAAACAAAACAAAAAAAACAAACCCAAACAACTATTGGGCACTTAGTGTGTACAAGGCAAAGCATTAAATATATTTTGTTTACAAGAGCAAACAAATCAGACCTACCCCCTTTCTTTTCAGAAGAAGCAGCCCATGTAAGGGCTGAGGGACTGGATGGTTAAGTAGAACCAGAAACAGTCTGGTCTGCTTCAAACAGACCCAGTTCAAGGGGTCCTGGTACATGAATCAATGGCAGCCTGCAGGAAGACTCTGCCCACGTGGAACATGATTCTTTCTTCGGACGTTCTCATCAAGGATAAGATGATGGAGGAGTCCTGGGTGCCAGCAAGCTTGGGCGTTCATGCACAGATATTCACGGAGCACCTCCTCTTGGCCAGGCACTGTTCCAGGCACTGCAGACACAGCGATGAGCAAGACAGACCAAAACATCTCTTCGTGGGGCTTATGTTCTAGTTGAGGGAGACGGATAATCAACCAATCGATAAGTAAAAGAAAGAGAAGACCAGATGCTAGTAGATACTATAGAAACATTCAAGGGGAGGCTACAGAGTGCTGGGAGGTGGGGGATGCCTTTAAATATGACCGGGGAAGGCAGCTCTTTCTGCCCATGAGTCCTGTCCCCATGTTTCAATAAAACCAGTTTTTTGCACCACAAAAATAAATAAATGAAAACTCAAAAAAAAAAATTAAATATGACCAGGGAAGGCATCGCCGATAAGACAACATTTCAGTAAAGGCCAGCCAAACCAGCTGGGTAACACAGAGCATTCTGAACAAAAGAGAAGCATGTGCAAAGGCCCTGGGGTAGGAGTGTGCCTGGCATATTCCTGAAATGGAAAGGCCAGTGTGGCTGGAACAGAGTGGCCAAGGAATATGGGGTAGGAGATGAGCTCAGAGGGGAAACAAGAAGAGGCCATTGCAGGAATCCCCACAGCAGGCAGCCAGTGGAGACACCTAGACCAGGTGAGACGTGCTGAGGGGTGGGTAAAACATGGACTTTCTAGTCAGGTTGCTGGGATCAAGGGGAACCTTGCCTAGATGACTTTACCTCAGTGCCTCCCTTTCTCCATCTTAAGATGGACATGGTAAGCAAGTGTCCCTCCTGGGGAGGCATGAGGATTAAATGAGCTAACGCCCGTGATCGTGTTCGGTACACATCAGGCACTTCAATGTCAGCCCCTTCCCCTCACAGTGGGGAGCCCTGGCAAATGTCACCTTCACCTGATGGTCAAGGATCATGTCACCAGTGATGCCGTGCACCCCCAATGTGATGGGACAAGGAGGCCACTTGGCCTCTGTGGTACACTTCCCCAAGCCCCATAACCTCAGTCTCATCATGAGAAAACATCAGACGAACCCAAATGAAGCGGCGTTTTCCAAGAGACCTGGCCATTACTCTTCAACCCTTTCAAGGTCACAGAAAGCAAGGAAAGGCTGAGAGTATCACAGACCGGAGGACATGAAGGATACAGGCCAGCCACACACTGCACACATTCCTGGAATAGGAAAAGGACATCAGTGGGGAAATGGGTGAAGCTCTGAGGAAGTCTGGGTTTGGGTGAATCATCATGTACCCAAATTGGTCTCTTCACTTTGACAAAATACACCACAGTCAGGTATGGTGCTAACAGCAGGGCAAACTCGGGGAGGGGGTGGAAATCTGAGCTCGTATGAAACTCCCCAAGGACCAGACTGGCATCTTTATATTATTTGTTCAACAAATATGGAGAGGGGCATCAGGCCGACCCCCCTTAATTCTGCAGAACCCTCCAGGGAGAAATGAGGGCCAAGCAAGGAAGGGAAGCCTGGGGAGGAGAGGTTCCCTAACAATCTGGGTTATTCACCCCTGCAAAGGGTGCTTCCCCACTGTAGGAAAGGCTCCAACAGAGGCTGGAGAAGCCCTCGCCTTGGAGAGCACAATCTATTCCATCCAAAGAGGAGGCTGAGAACAACCTGGGCAGCTTGAGTCCCCACCAGGACAGCTGCGTTCCTGGTTGATCTCCAGCCTGAACCCAATCAGCCCAAGGGTCAGCCCCAGATCACCCTTTCCTGTCCTGTCCCTGACGAATGCTGCAGCTGGCAGAGGGAAGTCGCTCCAACCCTCCCCTGGTAATACATCCGCCCCCCACTGCACGCTTTACTGCCAGGGGTTCAACCAAGTTTTTGCCCCCTATGGCAAAGGGCAGAAAAAACAAGGGGGCAGGCCATGGAGGGGTCGGATCTCAGCCTTGCTGCCTCCAGCGGGGAGGTGTGAGACCAGGACCAGGCTGGGCCGCCTACCGTCTCCAAACCCACTTCCTCATCCCAAAGAGGGCAGAGTAGTAGAACCTACGTCAGGCCTGGTGTGAATGCTCATTTAAAGAGAACACTGATGGGTGCCTTGGTGGCTCAGTGGTTAAGCCACTGCCTTCGGCTCAGGTCATGCATGATCTCAGGGTCCTGGGATTAAGTCCCACATCGGGCTCTCTGCTCAGCGGGAAGCCTGCTTCCCTCTCACTCTCTCTGCCTGCCTCTCTGCCTGCTTGTGATCTCTCTCTGTCAAATGAATAAATAAAAATTTAAAAAAAAAAGAACACTGATAATCATTCTGATACAGTACACATTGAGCTGGACACAAAAGGGGCACGAACTTGACCAGACCTGACCCTGACATCTTCCTGGAGGGAAGTCGGGCCTTTCACAATTCAGTGCATCAAAGGAGAGAAGGACTATGGAAACATCTATTCGGTCAGAGTGCCCGTGCCTGGCCCCCAGTCCCATATCTCAAGGCTTCAAGAAAGGAATTGTAGGGTCTCCCCCTCAACATTTAGGGATCCTAGCTTAGTCGGACTAACATGCCAGAGAAGACTGGTATTTGAAATCTGCAGGCCTTGATTAGAGAAAAACTCTTTCGGCTTTTTAAAAACACAACAGAAGCAAAGACGCCCTCCTCCTTTCCCTTACACACACACCCCAGCATCCCTGCCTGCCTTCGCTGCCGCAGCGGCTCCAGTCCAATGGGCACCCCAGGCTCCAGTCTGCCTCTGCTGCCCCCCACCTTGGTGCCACACCAGTTATCCCAGTGATGACTGTCTCCAGTATGGCCAGCAGGTAAGGACTCCAAGTGCCAGGGCCAGGCTGTTCAGAAGCCAGCACCACATGCAAACGGGCCAATCCCTAAGTGGCAAAGGGCCAACCTGGGGGGGACCAGGGACTCAGCCAAGCTGCCCTGGGCACCAGGAAGGAGTCAGGTGGAAGCATCTGCTGTTGGATGTGCAAAGCCAATGAGCGGGGGCCAGCGATGCTTGGCTCATAAGAACAGCAATTTCTATCCCACGCCTACTCCATGCCAGGCCTGGCAAAGTGATTTCATTAACTCATTGAATCCTCGTGGAACCGGGAACTCTTTTTCCCCCTATTCTGTAGGAAAAAAAGGATTGAGGTCCAGACAGTTGCGAAACTTCCCCAGCTAGTGAGGGGCAGACCTTAACTTCCTGTCCAGGTGCCCATTCTGACCACACCCCTAGTCCGCATCCTTCATTCCATTCAGCTGCTCCTTTTGCGCCCCCCAGGCTGCAAGCTTCATGGGACACTGAGCAGAGCAAGACTCAATCTGTCCTGGAAGAGCTTGCAGATGAGGGTGGACAGAGAGTAGCAGCCATTAATAAGAAATCGGACACTCCCCCTGCCAGCAGGTGTAACCAGCTCTGACAAAGCAGGCAAGGAGCAGCTACCTCTGTCCTGGGCAGTCCTGGGGGCTTCCTTGAAGGGACATCATTGGAGCTGGATCTTGCAGGATTCCCACAAGGGCCTGAACAATAGGCAGGGAGAAGTTTATGGGCATGGGCAACCTAGGGGTAGGCACCACTCCAACTTCTTTCCCCAAGACAAGAAACTGGGTTTTAGTCTTATTCCTCCAGCCTTATGAACAGCATGGCCAGGAGCCAAGGCTCTTGGAGCCAGGCTGGAGCCAAAACACCCTTGCCACTTTCTGCCTGTAAAATATTAACACTCACAAGGACAATGATAATGCATGGATGGATAAAGGGATAAATGGATGGATGGATGGATGGATGGATGGATGGATGGATGGATGGAAGAGCTATAGACCCAGAGCTCCTTAACAACTTTGCCTGGAACAAGGTGAGTCCCAGAAACAGAGCCAGGGCTGAGCAAGCATTCACTCCTTCATGAATGCATGCAGGCAACACAGACTTGCTGAGCACTTACTAGACGCTAAGGACTGTCCTAGGTGCTGGGGATACAGCAGGGAACAAAATGAGCCCAAATCCCTCCCTCAAAACCATCCACAGTAGAGGATGGAAGCATCTGCTTCCATAGGATAACTAAATAAGCAGATATAAATATGTCTAGCCTCGGGAGTTGCTACAGAGAAAGATGAAGTGGGATAAGAAAGACGGGAAGGGTATGAGCCCCACAGGTATGTGCAAAGAGAATGCTCCAGGTGAAAATAACAGCCAGAACATGAGCAGGCTTGCAGGTTGGGAGATGACTAGGTGGCCAGTGTGGCTTGGAAGGTGTGCAGGGCTTGATCACACAGGCTTCTGTTGGCCTTTGTTGGGATCTGGGCTCTTATGCACAGTGAAAGAGTAACTCAGGAGAGCTTCAGGAAGAACAGTGACAGAATGTGGCAAGAACAGGCTACTGTGCTAACTGACAGTAGGGAACACAAAGACAGAAAGAGGCCAGCATGGAAGTTCCTGCAAGCACCCAGGTGAGAGTCAATGTGGTCTGGCTTTGGATGGTAGCAGTGGAGGCGGTGAATTCTGGATATGCATGGGAAGCAGAGCTCAAGAGATTTGCTGAGAGCCTGGATGTGAGTTGTAGGGAAAAGGGAGAAGCCAAGATGGCTGCAGAGTTTTGACCTCAGCCACAGGAAGTACGGAGCCCCCATGTACTGGGTTGGGGAAGGCAGTGAGAGGATGTTCATGTAAAGAGGGCAGGTTGAACACACACAATCACCTTGGTTCCCCCCACCTCTCAGGTACTAAAACAATAGTAAAAGGGCTTCTTTAAACGTTTGAAAGTTTTGAGCCCACAGGATGGGAAAAAAATGGGGGAAGAAACAACAGCAACAAAAGTTTAAGAGCTAGAAAATAAATGGACAATTGAGGAAAAGGAATCAGGGCAGGGGGGCATCCCCCAAAGACTCAGAGATTGACCATATCAGATACCTCTGGAAGTTGGAGTAAAGAGCAATTTAAATAAAGAAGATTCTTTGAAAGGCTGATTAAGAAGCTGTTATCACCCCAGCCCACAGACACCTGTAGATTCGGGGACACCAGGCACAGTGCCCAGGATGGTCCTCCACTGACAACAGGGAGAATCCGTGAAGAAGCTGGATGTCAAGACCCTAACCACCTCCCATCACTCTGCTCTCAGAACACCCGCAGCCAGACTTACACCCTCTGGGCAGACAACGGGAAGAGCTTTTTCTGGGAAACATGATGAACCAAGAAGAGAAGACCCCGAGAAACCCTAGAGATACCAACAGTGGAGGTCTTCCAACCAAATAGCTCTGACAGATCACCCTATGAAGAAGCCCATAGCCCACAAGACCTACCCACGTACACAGAGCTTCCAATGAGCTCCTACTTTACTATTTTTAAATATGCATAGATAACAAAGGTTTGCCAGACATCAGAAGAATGCCTTCAACCTGAAAGATAAAAATAAAACAAACAGAAAACACCAACATAAAAAAACATGTCTTAGTATCATCATAAGACATGCAGAGGTGAAATTAAAATAGGATTCTCATTTTTTTTTTTGAAAAGACACAGAGCACAAAATTTAAAAAAAGCTTTTAAAAATTAAAAATATAACAGCAAAAAAGGAAAAGGAAAAAATTGGAAAATAAGGTTCAGCTTTTCCAAAGTGACAGGTAAGAAAAAAAAGGGGGGGGGGAGAGAAAATAAAAGAAAATTGGAAGACTTGTCCAGGAGTTCCATCTTCAAATAATAACAATTCTAGGAAGAATAGAAAAATGTGTAGGAGGGACAGGAATTGTCAATAAAATAGATTAAGAAGATTTCACAGATCCAAAAGATAGCTTTCTAAATCTCAAGGACTCAGAGAGGCCCTAGCACAATACATAAAAATAGACCCACACCAAGGTACATCATTATGAAATGTCACTATCTTGGGACCCTAAGAGAAGATTCACTAAGATTCCAGACTGAAAAGGTGAGGAATGAGAACAACTTCCTTCTTCTGGAATAGCCAATAGAGCAAAACCTTCAAATGTTTTGTAGGAAAATCATTTCCAACCTGCAATTCTATACCTAGACTAACAGCCAATCAAGGATGGGGATAGAATAAAGACATTTTCAAATGTGCCAAGTCTCAAAAAATTAACATCTCATGGATCTTTTTCCGGGGGCTAGTGGTAGATATGTTCCCCTAAAACAAAGGAACAAACCAAGAGAAAAGAAGACAGGCAATACAAGAAGCTAAAGACCCAACACAAGAGAGAGTCAGAGGAATCCATTTGGCTGGTAGCAAAGGATCCTGGGATAACAACTGTGCACCAAGTGCAGAAAGCAACCAGCTCAACAAGAAGAAGGTCAGGGGCTCTGGAAGACTTATGAGGGAGATGAAACTGATAGGAAATGGATGCATGCACATATCTTGAGAGGAGACTCACATTATTGGCCAAAAACTTGCACAGAAAAGGGGGAAAGTCATTGCATTATTGGGAGGCTAGTAGAACGGAAAGAGCAAGGTGATGGGGGAGGGAGCGAAGAGAGCCAAATCCTCAACTTCCTTAGTGTACAGCCAGATAGCTAGAGTTCCACTTCTGACATGGGAATGTGAGGAGCTCTGCAGATTTGTTTCCCAGTGAAACTGCTGAAAATTATTTTAAAACAACCATTTAAAGTCTGTGGAAATGTTTCTAAGGGCATACAGCAAATGAAGAAACATTCATTCAAGAAAACCTAATAAAGCTCTATAAGAACAGCAAGAGTCTGCAGCATTTGAACTATGACCCACTTCCTCCCTCTTCCTTCTCAGATCAGCATTATGGAAACTCCACTCTAGATGGGCAGAGCCAATAGCCCAGGGCTCTCTCCCCCCCAGTTCCCAGTTGGAGGCCTACAGTATCTTCCCAGGAAGGGGAGGATATCAGTATATCTCATCCTGCCTCAGCTTAGTATTGCACATGTTAAGTCTAGGTGAGTACAACTGAAATATGGGGGCTCCCTTCTTCTTTCCAACACCCACAGTGGGATGAAGGCTCTCCTTTGTGTATGGCATGCTGGGGTCCCAAACACCTTCATACTGGCTCATTTATAAGGCAGAGTTTCCATGCCAGGAGAAGCAAACTGAGAAGACCAAAGGCCACATCCAGCCCCCACTCCATCAACTACCCAGCTCCTAAAGGCAGAACATCACTCAAAGAGAAGGCACCACTGTCCCCACACCCAGTTCCAGAGCCCTGACTCAGATACCTTGCCCATGGAGAGAGAGAAACCATAAATAGAGAAGTCCAAAACTTGTCTCAAAAGCACTGAATTCATTTGCAACACAGGCTGGGGAAGTTGAAGCTTAAGGACACTCTCAAAACCAATAAATATTACAGTGAAAAACAATTAAGAGGAGACCAGGGGTTCGTTTGACATTTAAGCGAAATCCTAAACTGATCAGTGTATTAGAGAAAACCAGGGAAGGAGACAGATAGGAAGATTCCTCTTAGGGTCAGAACAAATCTCAAGCAACAATCTCAAAAACTATATCCTCAGAGAAGACCAGAATTGCTATCATATATTATTTAAGACATTCAATTTCCAACAAAAAAATTTACAAATTATGCATAGAAATGAGAAATTTTGGCCCACACACAAGAAAAAAAGCAAGCAACAAATTGCCTGTGAGAGTAACCAGATGTCAGATTTAACAAAGAATTCTAAGTAGCTATTATAAATATTTTCAAATAACTAGAGAAAGTCATGCTTAAAGAAGTAAAAGAAGGTATAATGACAATGTCTCATCAAATACAGAACATTAAAAAAGAGACAGAAGTTATGTTTTAATGGAAATTCTGGAGCTGAAAAGTACAATAATTGAAATGAAAATTTCACTACAGGGGCTCACCAGTTGATTGGAACTGGCAGAAGAAATAATTAGCAAACTTGAAGATATATTGGTAGAGACTATGCAAGCCAAAGAACAGACAGAAAAAAGCACAAAAGAAAATTAACTTTGGGGAAGTGAGGAACCCTATTAAGCTCACTAACGCATGCATAATGGGAACATCAAAAAGAGAAGAGATAAAGAAATGAGCAGGGAAAAAAATCAAATAATGACTAAAAATGTCCCAAATTATGAAAAACTTTAATCTATAGATTTAAGAACTTCAAAAAATTCCAAGAAGGATGAACGTAAAGCAGCAAAATTGCTGAAAGCCAAAGATAAGAAGGAAATCTCCAAGATAACAAGAGAAAAATTATCACTTATAAGGGAACTCAATAAAATTAAGAGCTGACCTCTCACCAGAAACACTGGGGCCACAAAGCAGCAGCAAAACATATTCAAAATGCTTACAGAAAAATTCTGCCAACCAAGAACCCCGAAAAACCATCTTTCAAAAAAGAAGGAGAAATAAAGACAATCCCATTATTACTCTAATACCAAAACCAGAAAAAGACATCACAAGAAAAGATTACACACAAATATCTGTTATGAATATAAATGCAAAATTCTCCATAAAAGCTAGCAAACCTAATCCAGCAATATATGAAAAGAATTGTGCACCATGACCCAGTGGGATGTAGCCCAGGAATGCAAGGTTGGTTTAACATCTGAAAATCAATCAATGTGATACACCATATAAACGGGATTTTGTAATGTCACATAATTACCTCAATAAACACAGAAAAGACATTTGACAAAATCCAACACCCTTTTATGATTACATTAATAAAAAAAAAAAAAAAAAACCACTCAACAAACCAGGAATAGAAGGAAACTCTTTCAACTCGATGAAGGGCATCATTGAAAAATCCACAACTAACATCATACTTAATGGTGAAATACTGGATTGCTCTTCTGAATTTGGGAACAACACAGGGGCACCTGGGTAGCTCAGCCGGTTGTGTATGAGTCTTGATTTCAGCTCAGGTCATGACCTCAGGGTCATGAGATCAAGCCCGACATTGGGCTCCACACTGAGTGTGGAGTCTGATTAAGATTCTCTCTCTCCTTCTGCCCCACACCACCCAAATTAATTAATTAATTAAATTTAATAGGGAACAAGACAAGGATATCCACTCTCACTCTCACCACTTCTATTCAACATTGTATTGGAGGTCTAGCCAGGGCACTTAGACAAAAGAAAGAAAAGTAAAATTCCTCTATTTACAGATGATATGATCATATATATAGAAAATTCTAAGCATCTCATTGAAAACTAACAAATTGAGCAAGGTTGCAGGATATAAGAGCAATATACAAAAACCAATTGTATTTTTACCTAATTGCAAAGAAAATGAAATTAAGAAAATGGCTCCATTTATTTAGTATCAAAAAAATCAAATACTTAGGAATAAATTTGACAAAAGCAGTGCAAAACTTCTACTTTGAAAACCACAACACCTTATGTGTGACTCTTGGTCCTGGGTCATGTCAAACCCCACATTGGGTGCAGAGATTATTTAAATAAATAAAAACTTTTTTTTTTAAAAAGCTTAAAAAGAAAAGAAAAGGGGAACTTGGGTGGTTCAGTTGATTAAGCCTTCAGCTCAGGTCATGATCCTGACATCCTAGGATCAAGCCCTGTGTCAGTCTCTCTGCTCAGCAGGGAGTCTGCTCCTCTCCCTCTGCCTTCCCCCCCACCCCACCCCTGCTTACTCTCTCTCTCTCTCTCTCTCTCTCTCTCATGCTCTGTCTCTATCTCTCAAATAAATAAAATCGTTAAGAGAAGAGAAAAAAATTAAAGACCCAAATTAAACACAAGACATCCTATGTTTATGGATCATAAAAATTAATATTACTGGGACACCCAGGTGGCCCAGTCGATTAAATATCCAACTCTTGACTTTAGCTCAGGTCATGACCTCAGGATCATGAGATCAAGCCCCTCATCAGGCTCTATGCTTAAGATTCTCTCTCAGGGCTCCTGGGTGGCTCGGTTCCTGGGTGTCTGACTTTGGCTTGGGTCATGATCCCAGGGTCCTGGGATTGAGCCCCACATCGGGCTCCCTGATCAATAGGAACCCTGCTTCTCCCTCTCCCACTCCCCCTACTTGTGTTCCCTCTCTCCCTATGTATCTCTCTGTCAAATTAATAAGTGAAATCTTAAAAAAAGAAAAAAAGATTCTTTCTCTACCTCTCTCTCTCCCCCTCCCATTCTCTCTTTCTCAAAAAAATTTAATATTATTAAGATGGCGATATCTCCCAAACTGATTTGCAGACTCAGTGCAATGCTTATAAAAATCTCAATGGCATTTCTTATAGAATTGGAAGAATTGGTCCTAAAATTCACATATCATTGCAAGAGGCCTCAAAAAGTCAAAACTATCTTTAAAATGAATAGAGTTGGAAGAATCATACTTTCCAATTTCAAAACTTACTGCAAAGCTACAGTAATCAAACCAGTGTGGTACTGACATAAGGATAGACATACAGATCAACAGAATGGAATTGAGAGTTCAGAAATAAACCCAAAAACCTACGGCTACTTGATTTTTGACAAGAGTGCCAAGACCATTCAATGGGAAAATAACCATCCCATCAACAAACAGTATAGGGACCACTGGATAGCCTCATGCATAAGAATGAAATCTGACCCTTACCTCCCACCATGCCAAAAAAATAACTCAAAATGGATCAAAGATCTAAATGTAATATTTGAAACAAAAAAACTCTTAGAAGAAAGGGTGAAATCTTTATGGTGAAATAAAACCTTGGATTTAGCAATATATTCTCAGATGTGATACTGAAGCTATAAGCAACAACAACAAAAAGCAGGTAAACTGGAGCTCATCTAAATTTTAAAAATTTGTATTTCAAAGGATACTAGCAACACAGTGGAAAGAAAACACACAAAATGCGAGAAAAGTGTTTACAAATCATAAATCTGATGAGGGATTTGTATTTAGATGATCTAAAGAACTCGTACAACTCAGTAACAAAAAAACAAACAATCATAATTAAAAATGGGCAAAGAATCTGAATAATCATTTCTCCAAAGAAGATATACAAATGTCCAAAAACACTTGAAAATATAATCAACAGTATTAGCCATCATGGAAATACAAATTGAAACTTCAATGTGCTACCATGTTACGCCCACTGGAATGGCTATAATCAAAGAGTCAGATAGTGACAAGTGCTGACAAGGCTGTGGAAAAATTGGAAATCTCACACATTGCTAATTGGAATGCAAAATGGTACGGCGGCCCTAGCAGAGAGTCTGGCCGTTCTCAACTGTTTAAACATCAAATTATCTTATGACCCATCAATTCCATTCCTACGTATGATACACTCAACAGAAATGAAAACTTAGGTCCACACACAAAATTTGCACACAAATAAATATTCATGGAAGCATTATTCATAAGAGCTAAAAGGTAGAAAGGACCCAACTGTCCATCATTTGATTCGTGGATAAACAAAATGTGGTCTATCTATCCAATGGAACATTATTCAGGTATGAAAGGGAAGAAAGGACTGACACCTGCTACAATACAGATGAACCCTGAAAACATACACTAAGTGAAAGAAGCCAGCCACAAAAGGCCACATGCTGTAAGACCTATTGATATGAAATGTCCAGAGTAGAGAAACATAGAGAGAAAGTAGATTTGTGGTTGCTCAGGACTGGGGGCAATGGGGACAAACCTTGACTATGGCACCTGCAAACCTCCTACTGGCAAGGAGTTCACGGTTGCTTTTCACAGGCTAGCTGGGACACAGTCAAGACTAGCTCTCTTCCTATCACAGATGGGCAGGGAGTCAGCCCATAATGCAAAGACCCTCCAGGGACAGCATCCTAGAGCCCAGGGACCTGACCCTCAGTCGTCCCCCGGATGCCACGGGGCTAGCTTAGCCTCCTGGTCTGCTTGGGCGTCCCCTCGGGCCTCCCCTCTTATCCACATCTGAGATCCAGTGTGGCGATGCCATCACCGAGATGTCCTCTCCATGCCTATTTTATTTTTAGATGTTATAAGAGTGTTAGGGAAGAAAAAAAAAATCCGCTCTCCTGTTCAGACACATTGACATCCCTCTGAAAACGCCCACCTCCTCTGTCACAAAAGGGCCAACAGGTTTTCTACTTTGCCGTACTTGCACTCATCTTCTCCAGGTGCTCAGCCCTGCCCCCTCTCCAACTCATCTCATACCCCATTCCCTCTCACCCCCCTCCACACGGGACAGCCTGGAATGCATCCCGTACCTCCTCCCTTCCAGGCCTTTGCACCTGCTGCTCCTTCTGCCTGGAACCCTTCCCTCTTGTCTCCCTTGTGACTGAGCTCTAAAGGAAGCTCAGCTTGAATGTCAGACGGGGTCAGGCTCCCTGATCCTCATTCCCACGGCATGCAGAACTTTTCTTTTGCAACACATTACACACATTTATAATGACTTAAGAATTTGCAATTATGTATAATAATCTCATCCCTGCTAGACTGAAAGCTTCATGGTGATCAGCCCTGTGTCCACCTTGTTCCCAGTTATCCCCAATGCCTAGCAGAGTTCCTAGCACTTAGTAGGTGCCCAACAAACAATTTGTTGACTAACTGACCTACGAAGGTCAAAGGAAAGCTCCCACTTGAGTGCCTGTACTTAACTCTGTGCTATTCTCACAACTGTTTTACAAAAAGAAAAAAAGCAAAACTGCAGCTTGGAGAGGTGATGTGACTTACCCAAGGTGATGCTATGCAGGAGGAAGGAAGGGGGCTGGGATGGAAATCCAGGCTGGGTCCTTCCAGGTCCCAAGGGAACACCCTCTCCTCCAAAACCTCCTCCCCTGGAGGTTGTAAGGGAGAGGTCCTGGCGACAGCCTCTGCCACTGAGGGCAGCCCAGACCTGCCCCAGGCTCCAGAGTACAATCAGCCCAGCTCTTCCGAGGACCCAGTTGCTGTGGGGCCTCCCTCACCTACCCCATCCAGGCGCCCACCGCCCGTCCTAGGCAGGTAAGTCAAGGGCGACCGTGGCGCCTCGGCGCCCTCTAGCGGTGGCAGGAAAGGGCGGCTGAGGGGAGGAGAAGGAAGGGAGGGAAGTGGCTGGGAACCGGTAGGGGAGGGGACAGGACGGGACCTGACGGGGATTGGGGGTGGGGGGCAGAGGAAGAGGAGGAGGGAGAATTAAGGCTAAGGAAGGCGTAGGGCTGGAGCCAGAGGAGACCCCGCAGGGCATTTTTCTTGGCTCCAGAGTCCCTCCTCCTCTTGCAGTGCTCGCTGGGCAGGTGGTCCCTCTGGGTTTCTGCCCTCCGGCTCAGCTCAAGCCCTGGGGACTTCAGAGGGACACCCCTGCCCCACGCAAATGGTTGAAACTCCGTTCTCTCCCTCCAGGCTGGGATAGTCCCTCTGTCTCCTGGGACAGAACTGCTGACCTTCTCCCCCCCAAGACTTCACTCAGTCACTCAGCTGTCGCAAGAGGAGGCACAGCCTCCCTCCCCCCCCCCACCCCCGCATCGAGACCTCCACAGTCACAGGGACAAAGGTCGGGCCCCAGCCCAGCCCACTGCCTCCCCTCCCCCATCAACCTCCCCCAAAATCCCAGCAGCTGCGGTTCCCATGGTACCAGCACCCCCCACCCCACCCCCACCCTAGCACCTAAGAAGAGGCCAAACGTGCGAGGCGCCAGCTCATTTCCCGCCCCCCAACTTCGGTGTAATTAGTGCAAATTAAATTTCACACCCCTTCTACTGAGCAGTCAGAGCTCCCTGGGAACGAAGGCCCACGATTCATGGGGGAACACACTCTGTTCGCAGTGTGCAGACGTGACAGAACATTTCTCAGCCGTGAGTTCTCACGGTTCCCCCAAGTCACCGAGGCGGCCTCAGACATACACGCACGTGCCGCTCAGGGGCGGCGGGGCGGGGGTGGGGGGCGACCCGGGGAGATGGGGAGGCCAAACCCCTCGCCCCAATTAAGGCCTCGGGCGCATCCATCCAGGGCCTGCTTCCCTCCCGCCACCTGCACGCTCACAGGAGACCTCACGCTCAGAAGCCCCGCCCCCCACCAATTTCTCTTTTAACAGGGGGCCCGCATTCCATTTTGCACTGAACCCAGCCAACTCCGTAGCCAGCCCTCCCTCCTGCGTGCATTTATTTGCACAGAAGGATCCGGATAAGCAAAGGAGCACCATACACCTCAGTGCAAAGAACATTAATAGATCCGATCCTGCGCCGCACGCTTTGTAAATGCTTTCTATACTTTAACCCCCTTGAATCCTCACAACAAACCCTACGAGTCACTGCCTCCTACAGTGTTTCTTGAACTTGCCTTTTCAGGTCTGGGAATCCTGTTAAAATGCAGGTTCCGAGCCAGTAGGTCTGGGGAAGTGCCTGTGACACCGCATGTACAACAAGCTTCCAGGGGAGGCCAATGCTACCGGCCCCAGAAGCTCATTTTGAGAAGCAGAAGTCTGATAAAGGCTGCTGCGGCGCAGGGCTCTGGAATGCTTCCCTCAGCCCAACCGGATCTCCCCAGAAAATGCCTGTGAGACTATTTCTTCCTCCTAGTGGAGGGCTCAGGAGGCACAGCCAATGACCCCAGTGACTGGTAGGCAGCGGCTGGTCTCCCTGCCCCAGGCTGGGTTAACCCCGGGGATCATTCAGGCTCCAGGACTCCACACCGGCTGAGCCCAGGCAACCGGTCGGATGAAGTCAGATGAAGCCACCTGGCAGCTTAGCACCTCCTCTAGTTCCACCTGCCTCCCTCATTCCCTTACCATCTCTCCCTAAACGAGCCCCTCGTGTCCCTGTCTCAGGGGCTTTGCAGACACCCTAGCTAGCCAGCAAGCTACTATCCCAGTCTACGAACAAACTGATGGACCAGGAGGTTAACTTGCCCAGGACATACAAGCAACAGAGAGAAAATATGAACCAGCAGCCTTGTTCCGCTGCATGAGGCTGCCCCGGAACGCGTGTCTATACCATGTCAACCATGTTTGTACTCACATGCATATACTCCTGTGAACACACCTGCTTGTGTGCACATCCACACACACACGGCGTTTTCTGCACGATACCGACACTCGGGCACGTAAATGGCTAACAGTCCCTTCCGACATCTACTCACACACAGGGACACCAGCACACACACGCACACACCCCCGACACCCACATCCCCCGAGACACAGATGTGCAGAATCTCTCCTTCACTCAGTGAGCAAACGAAGGATCTCACCTGCACCTGGACATCTGTCCATCAGACTTCAACTCAGACATCACCCCACCTCCCCCCAGAGCCCTCCCTGTCTCCCTGAGATTAGGTCTGGAGCCCCTCCTCCCAGCTCCCTAAGCTGCCACCCTCACCCCTGTTCGCAAGTTTGTCTCCTCAGCTGCTCTGAGGGCTCCCCTAGGGCCGGACACACAGTACAGGACCTGGCCCACAGCAGGCACTCAGCATATATTCCCTGAACTACATTTCACCCGCTCTGCCATTTCCCAGTCTTGTGGCCTCAGACAGGTTCCTTCCCTTTCTGGAGTTCCTCATCTCCCAGGGACATGACACTGGGAGCTGATGGGTCCAGTCCAGACATTAGGAAGGCACCAAAGATTTCCCCCAGGAAAGAAAGGGACATTGAGTAGAAATTGGAGGGAGGAACGAGATTTAGCCAGGAGGAAAGGGAAAAGGAGAGCGGTAGGCAAATGGAACAGCACGTGCAAAGGCCCGGGGGAAGGGCTTTTTCAAGAAGAAACCCACTCAAAGGAGAAACCCATATCTCTGGAATGTGGGGAGAATTCTCCGTGAAGAGGCAGGATTGATGCTGAGGGGCCACAGTTTGGATTTCATCCTGGGACCGATGAAGAGTCCTTGAAAATTTTAACAGTGATATGTGATCTGCGTTTTTGAAAGGGCATCCAGACTTCTATGAAGAGACTAAATCCAGATGAGGGTGGGGGCCAAGGGAACAAGAATGGAAGTGGGGGGTAATTTTTTTTTAAGTAGGCTCCACATCTGGTGTGCTGCCCAATGTGGGGCTTGAACTCGCAACCCTGAGATCAAGACCTGAGCTGAGATCAAGAGTCAGCCACTTAACTGATGGAGCCACCCAGGTGCCCCGAGAAGACCATTTGGAAGACTGTTGCCAGCAGCCCGGTGCAAGATGATGGTATCTCGGACTCGGGTGGATCAGTAGAACCAGAGAGAAGTGGACGGTTTAGAGGTATTTGGAAGGCAGAATCAAGAGGCAGCTCAGATATGGAAATGCAGGGAGAAGGAAGAGTTGGTGAGACACCCCTCGCCTCAGACAGACCCCCATTCTGACAGATCCTCCTCACCCTGCCCCACCCATCCCCATCAGAAGCCAGGGAGCCACTCCCTTTACTCGCCTCTGGTCTACTCTCTTCACTTTTATTGGCCATGGCCAATCCCACATGAGCTCAGAGCCAATTCGGTCACAAGGCTGTTGCTGCAGCCAGCTGGTCCTTCAAGGCCTTGAACTCCTGTCCTTTCCAGCCTCTTCTCCAGGCAGCGCTCTCCCAGCTCTCTGGAGCCCCTCCTCCCAGCTCCCAATACAGAGACACCAGTCCACAGGGGTCTAAGTGCCCCCCCTCCCCCACCAGCTGCAGCAGAAAGGGCCCCTGGACTGAAAGTTCTTACTCTCACTCGCCACCCACTTGCTGTGTGGCCCTGAGGAAGTTGCTCTCTCTTGTTTCCTATTTCTGCATCTATCAAGGAAAGGATGGAGTGCAATGATCTCTAAGGATCTGGCCAATCAGAGCACGAGACAGATCTTCTAAGATACAGTGATTGGTCCCAGACTGGCCCGAGCTGAGCCAATGAGAGTCCATCCTGGGACTTTGACTGAAATTATAATAAACATCGCCCTTGCTGCTGAGGTTGCTGGCTGGCAGCGTGTGAGCTTAGAGATAACAGGTACACCTGGGAAGAGAGTCTGCCTTAGAACGAAGCCAATATTTATCCCTAAGGATGTGGTTCAAGTACCTGGATCTAGCCATGCCTGAAATTGGTTACATGGGCTAATAAATTTCCCTCTTTGCCTAAGCCAGTCTAAACTGCACTTCTGATGCTTGTCTCCAATGGAATCTTGACAGGTATAAGTCTTTCCACTCAAATGTATTATATCATATTTAGTGCTTTCTCCTGTGATTCATTTAAGATGCCTTCCCTGTTCTCAGCTGAAATCTCCCAATCCTCCCATCTTTGAATGTAGCTGAGGTGCCTCCTCTTCCAAGAAGCCTTCCATCACCATCCTGGTCCATGCTGATTCTTCTGTGTCTGGAATTTCTCAATATATGTTTCTCAACATTAATCCTTTAAAAATCCCACTTAATGAAAGGATTGTATGGTCAAACAAGCCTGGGAAACACTGCATGCTATATCTTCCTTCTGAGGGATTCGCTGTCCTGAGCCTATTAAGAATTCTGAGGGGCAACTGGGTAGCTCAGTCAGTTAAGCATCTGCCTTTGGCTCAGGTCATGATCTCAGAGTCCTGGAAGGAAGCCCAGCATCAGACTTCCTCCTTGGGAGGGAGTCTGCTTCTCCCTCTCCCTCTGCCCTTGCCCGCCTCCACACACTCCCCCCCTCCCCGCCAGCTAATACTGTCTCTCTTTCTCTCTCTATCTCAAATAAATAAATAAAAGCTTAAATTTAAAAAAAAAAAAAGAATTCTCAGTTCTAATGTGAAGAAAAAAATTCACATTGTGTTTCACAAATTTATTTCCTTCTTTTCTCGTGGGATACCTAATAACCCCCGACAGGACAGTGTTCGGGGTCTTACAGGGTAAACACTACTTCATCCTCAACTTCCATGGATTCTGCCTTTATGCCTTCTGGGGGTACTTTTCAGATCAATTTCCCTAGTGCTTATTAAATGCCTACTGCATGCCAGGCCCAGACCAAGGGGCTGAGAATGAGTGAATGGGCAACCATTTCCCAGACTGGGAGGACCCTGCAGGTTGAGAGACAGTCATGCCTGACTGCACAAGTCTGACCAGGGCCCACCAATGCCATGTGACCTCGACAAGTCACTCTTCCCCTCTAAGCCTCAATTTCTCCATTGATAAAATGAGAGGATGGGATGTCATGGTCTCTGAGGATCTGGCCAACCAGAATACCAAATCCCCAGGGCTGCAGTCACTGGTTCCAAGCTGGGCACGAGACTCAAGGTGAGCCAATGAGAATCCATCCTGGCACCCTGGGGCCCTTCAGGAAGTCAGCTGCCACAGGAAATCATAAGGCAAGTATGGATCTGAGTACAGGAGTATATTTTTTTGGAGCGGGGGTGGAGGGCAAGGTCCACAGCTCTCAGTACATTCCCCAGTGCCTCCCTGACCCAAAGGAGGTTTACAAATGCTGGCAGTAATGAAAATTCAGTAACAGGAGACTGTTCCGGTGAGGAGCTTAAGACCCGTGTGAAAGGGCAGGGGATGAAGGTTCTGAGTGAATGAACTCGCTCAAACCTCTTTGAATGCCTTTATGTTCACCAGGCTGGGGGACGGTTTTCATCACCTGGCAAGTAAAGACTTTGTCTCCAATGAATTCCAATGGCTCTACTTAATAAGCTATGTGTCTTCAGGCAAGTTACTTAACCTCTCTGTGCCTCAGTTTCCTAATCTTATAAAATGAGGATGCTTTCTGGTCTGATGTCATAGGGGAGGATGAGATGAGATCACTCAGGTCAAGGTCTTAGTCCAGGGACGGACACAGGACAAACGTGAAATAAAGGTCAGCTGGTGTGATCGCAGCATTGTGTAAATCAAGCAGAAAGAAAAGTCCTATGTGAAGAGAAGAGCAAGGGTTCGTGCTCCTTGGGCCCATGGTAGCAGCTTCCAAGCTGGCTCCCAATGATCCCCCCTCCCTGGTTTCGGGTCCTTGTGTAATCCCCACCCCTTGAGGCTGTACTGGACCTAGTGACTTGCTTCTAACATTAAAAAAAAAAAGGCAACAAAAGTATTGGATGTTGCTTTCAAAACTAGATGACAAAAGACTGCCTTCTATGCTGCTTGCTTGCCCTCTCCGGCTCCCTGCCACGCTCGCTCTGTTGGAAGCCAGCCGCCATGTTGGGAGCAGCCCCATGGCGGAGGTCACGTGGCAAGGAACAGAAGGCCAAGAACTGAGGACCTCCATCCGATAGCCCCCAAGGAACTGCATTCTACAACCACAGGTGGGCTCAGAAGCAGGTCTTCTCTCTGTTGAGCCTTGAGAGGATGCAGGTATAAGTCCTCCCCAACAGCAATTGTGAGATACTAAATGTTACTGTTGAAAGCCACTAAGGTTGGGGGCAATTTCAATTTGTTACACGGTAACAAGGAATTATTATCCATCTAGTAACAGATAACTGATACCCTAACAAAAAAGGAGACTTTTTTTTTTTTTTTTTTTTGGCTCATTTAACTGGAAAGTCTAGGAGTGGAGTTTGTTTCATGTATGGCTGAATCCGAAGGCTCAAATGTCAACAGGCATCCATCTTTGTTTGGGTTTCTAGGAGAACAGGCCTGAGACAAGGACCCGGATGCCGGTGGTTTATTTGGGAGGGAATTACAGAAAGCAGGAATGGGAGAAAGAGGGGTTTGAGACAAGCAAGAAGGAAAGTGGGGAGAAAGAGTGTGTTTCCACATTTGCTGTGATAGGCAACATGGGCTGGACTGCTCTGCAGTCTCTGAGAAGCGTGTTGCCTCCCAGCATTGTCCTTCTGAAGAGCAAGAGTGGGGGGCATTGACACTGTGGCCCCTCACTACACTGGCTGAGAGGGGCCCGGAAGGGATTTAACCTCCCGAGAGGCAGGGCTGCGCCTGTGCTCTGGCTGGGCGGGCTCCTCGGCTCCTGAGATGCTCGAGGTGGATGCTGGGAGCTGGGAGCATCTGCCCACTACCTCCTGGTTTCTCAGCTCCCCTCCTCAGATCCCTGCAGCATCAGGCATACTCTCCCCCAGGGGCAGCAACACTGACATGGGCAGTCCTGAGCTCTCCTCTACAGCTCAGCAAGGCTTGGGGATGGAGCCTGTCTTTCCCCATAGAGGCAGCAAATGTCTTAGGATCGGGTTTCATTGGACAAGAAGGATCCCATGCTCGCTGCGTCAGCTGACCAGGGGTCTTGACCTATCCTTGGAGCCAGGGATAACAGCCATAATGACGTCTGTTAAGTCTACATGAGTCTGACTCCTATTAGTGGTTTATGAGATCCATATATTAGGTGATAACTAGACTTTTTTAAATAAATGTAGTAAAACAGTGGTTCTCAAACTTTAACTGCTTCAGAACCACCCACAAGTCTTGTTAAAAAACAGACTGGTAGGCACTACTCCAGAGTTTCTGTTTCAGCAGGTCCAGGATGACACCCAAGAAATTGCATTTCTAACAAGTTTTCAGGTGATGTTCATGCTGCTGGTCCAGGGACCACACTTTGAGAACCACCGGGATAGACGGTATCAGAGGCCACTGTATGTCATAAGGCTAACCTCTGTCCCAGTGACTTATGAGTGTGGACGCAGGGTCACCATGTAAAAGGCACTTCCTACTGAAATCTTCCCAGTGCCATGAGATTAAGTAATTTGCCCAAAGTTGTAAGTAAGAGCACAGTGGCTTAAAGGCAGGTCTCATGGGCTTTGAACCATAACACTAAACAACTTGCCACGGAACCACACACAAGAACTCAGGATTTGGGCTGGTTGTCAAGTTGTGCTTGCCTCATGAAGAAGCAAGGTACAAAATAAGCCTTTGTAACAAATCGACCCCAAAATACATTGGCTTAAACAACATAAAAGGTCACTTCTCTCTCATATGACAGCTTACAGGTACATATCCAGGACAGCTCTGCCAGCCTCCACATGTGGCTTCTCTCCTGGGATCTAAGGGGTCTTCAGCAGTAGGAATAGGAGAAGGGAACTCCACTCCTTTTAAGGGAACACCCAGAAATTGCCTAAGGCACTTTCATTCCCATTCCCATTGGCTATATCCCAGTCACATGGTTGGATTAACTGCAATGGATGCTGGGAAATGTAGTCTCGAGCTGGGGGACCAGAAACACTGGAGACCACTGGTGGACTCTCCAACACCAGCCAATGTGGCCCAATGTGCCCCCAGGGGGAAGGAGTACAGTCCCTAGAAGGACCCCTAAGGACCCCCTAAGGGGGTCTTGTAGTGGAATCCCCTTCAGAGGACAGGATGGTGGCCCAGCCTTAAACCCCAGAGACAGGGGCCAGCCACCTTCTCCAGCACCCCTCTGTGGATCTCATACTGAACTCTGACCCAGACCATTCTCTGTATTCTAATAGGTTTCTACAGACAGCACATTTTCCAGTTTATTACATCGTGTCAAGTAGAGCTTTCGATTTTAAGCTTCAAAGTTTATTTACGTAAAAGATGTTTGCTTTATCAAAAAGGATGCTGCTGTGTGGATATTAATAAAGCCATGTACCTCCAGCCAACAAAGTGATCTGTCTGGCTGAAGGGGGTTGAGACCGTTAGACTTTATGCCGGAGCTTATTTTTACGGGCCCTGCCACTGAACTTCACCCCTCACCCCCCCTGTTTCATTCCCAACCACAGATGCTTCTTTTTCTAATCTTTCAAAAAAAAAAAAAAAAGGCAGTGACTCACAAACAAGAACAGATTTCTCTTGCTTGCAGAAAAGGTAAATTGCTGGCAGAAATAAATTTGCAGATGCTAGAATTTCACAGAAAGGAGCTCATTGGTGGAGAGGGTTTAATATGAGCCCCCCCCCTCCCACCCTCCCCTTCGGAACTCTACCCTCCGGTCTTCCCTACTGAGCCCAGCGGGGTGCTGTTGGGGCCTGGCTGCCCCCATGTTGGGCGGGGCCCAGAGGTGGGCTCCACCTCTGAGAATGACTCCCCTGTTTATCTCCAGGTTTGTCCCAGTTCCTGGGCCTGGGATTGGGCCTGGGGGCCCCTGAGGTGGAGGACTCCTCTGTATCCCGGCTCCGCACAGTACACCGACCTCGATTTATGTGGGTTACTCCCAGCCCGTGGATCTGTGGCCTGGCGAGGAGAAGGCCTGTGGGACCTGCCCAGGGCCTGTGGGAGGGGGTTCCTCACTCAGGCTGACTGTGGAACCCAGGTCAGCAGGAGACAGGCTCAGACAGGCTCTCAGGCTTCACCCTCCTCCTGAGAGTGAAGGCCCTGGGGTAGGGTCTGGAAAGTTCCCTGTCTGAGACAGAATTCATGGCAGAGGGGTTTGGGGTCAAGACTGCGGTTTCCCAAGCAACGTTGTGTGCTCTCACCATGCCAGGCCTCCACGGGCATCTCCCCCAGTCCTCACAGCCACCCCAGGAAGGGAGTGTACCCATTTTACAGATAAAGAAACTGAGGCACGGGGAGGTGGGGAGAAGCCACTCGCCCACACTCACATGCCCTCTAGGGACAGACTAGGGATTCAAACAGACCCTGCAACTGGTACCCTTTTCCTTCAGACCTGCCTTCTCTTTCTCCCTCTCAGTCGCCCCCTCCCACCCACCCCTCCCCCACCAGCTCCCCCCCATCCCCACTTCACTCCTCTCCTGGAATCCTGACTTCCTCCTCCTCTCCACTGCTCTTTTCACACTTCATAGAGAATCCAAGGGAGAACATGAGAACATTTTCCAAGGAAAACAATCGTAGAGGAGCCAGAAGTGGGGGTAGGAGGATCTTGGAGCCCAGCAGAAAACACTCAGCTCCCCACAGAGGCAAAGGCCTCAGAGACACAGGCCACGGGAGACATGGGACTCTCCCCTCCTCCCGCCAACTCCCGCAGACAAGTTAGACTTGCAGTGCCCAACCACATACCCAGAACCACTTCCACAACTAATATTTTTTTAAGATTTTATTTATTTATTTGAGAGAGAGCACACAAGCTGAAGCAAAGGCGGGCAGAGGGAGAGAATCTCAAGCAGACTCCAGGCCGAGCACCGAGCTTGATGTTGGATTTAATCTCACAACCCTGAGATCATGACCTGAGCCAAATCAAGAGTAGGACGCTTAACCAGCTGAGCCCCCAGGAGCCCCCACAACCAGATTTTTAAATGTCTAATATCCCTACACGTCCCTCTCATGCCCCAAATCTCCTCTATTGATCATTGGTTTATTTAAGCTTCTAATTCCTATTAAAGCCCAACTATCTGCACTCCCTCAACCCACTGCTCTCGCAGAAGGGGTCAGTCATTTACACTGTATTGTGAGTAAATCTTTGACCCTTCCATGGGAGAGGATGTGACCAGGAGAGGTTAAGCCCATGGGCTCTCTCGATGTCCACTCTTCTCCAGTGGCCAGAGGGATCTCAGGCTGCATGGTCGCCCAACTCTCCAGGGCTGCAAGGTGTCAGATGTGGCCAGTAGCCATCCCGGATCTTGTCAGGTGCCTCCCCACACTCATTCCTAGTGTGGCAAAGGCCTGACGGAGGTCCCCACAGGCAGCAGATGGCGAGCCAACTTCTGCGTTGCCATGGCAGCCCTGGAATAGGGGTGCGGAGACCATGCTGTGTCTTATGCCCTAGATTGCAAGAGAGCACATGGGTGGACTGATTCAAGTTTCCACCGTTATCATTCCCTCCCCAACCCCATCAGGTGGCTGCTGGAGTCTCTGGCAAGATGGGGAAGTGGCTGGGGGCCCAGCACCTAGAGGCCAACACACCTGGACTCCAGGCCACCTAGCTCCTTCCTTCCTGGCCGGAACAAGGCCAGCTGTAAGGTCAAGTGCAACCAAGGGGCTTCCAGGAGCCCACACCCACCCCACCCCCCGCATGGAGGTTCAAGGACCTCTTATTTGTGGGACCCTCAAATACAGCATGGGTCCCAGAGGCTAAAAATCTTTGGGGGCCAAAGATGAAGGGGTAGGTTGGCCAAGAGAAGCCCCCCAGGACCTGCTTCCTCCATCTCTGCCAGTAGGAGAAGCAGGGGCCCAGGTCGCTGAGCGGTACCAGCCTCCAGTGCAGGACACAGCCTGAGGGACGCCACCTCCCTCCAGCTCCCTCCAGGCAATCTCCATGCCCTGGACCTGTTTGAGCTGTGCAGGTAGGAACCCCAGATGCAGGCCCTGAGGCAGGAACTTCCCCAGCCGAACCCCAGAGCCAACCCCCCACTTCTGAACACTGACCACTGCACATTTACCACATGTATAATAAACGGTGTGTTTGTGTTGTACACGTACACACCTGCACACACACCCAATGTGCATGCACTCAGTTCACACACAGTGCACACAGAGTGGATAGTAAGTGCTCAGGGTGTGAGCTCGGCATGCCTCTGCCCCAGGGCCCTGTTACCTACCAATGCATGCACACACATGGTGCATAATTTGTGCACACACCTCACGCGTGGGAGGCCCACACATCGGACAGAAACGGGTACGGTGAGAACTTAGGAGAACACACCCACACACCTACCGGCCATGTCCCCAGCGAGCGCATGGAACAAACAACACGTGCATACGTCCCCAGCACCCGCACAGGGCCGGCGCAGGGAACCACCCCTTGTCTCCTCCCTGGAGACAAGCTAAGACCTGGAGGGTCATCCACAGAGGCAGGTTGGGGCCTGGGTGATCTCTGACTCAGCATCTGTGCAGCCCCTATACACAATGAGGTCAGCGACCAGTTCCCCTGGAGAGGACCCAGGAGCCAGTGTCTGGGCCACAGCCAGGCCCTGCAGTCCTGTAATCATCGGGCACAGAGGTGGGGCCAGAGGACCTCGCCAGGGAGGTTCCCGGAGTCAGGCTGAGGCCTAGGGTGGGGTGGGCTCCACAGGGCCTGGGGAAAGGCGGGAAGGAAAGCAAAGCAAAAAGCTCCAGGATGGGGCATCAGGAGGCCTGGGTTCTAGGCCTGGCTCTGCTTCTGCCCCATTGGGCCCTGCCCCGATGTCCCTGTGGATACCCAGGGGTGGGACCCTAGGTCCTGCTGCCCCCTGTGAATACTGAAGCCTGTGTCATAGGGGGTCACTTGCCACCTGCACATCCTGACCCCAGTACACAGGGTCCTCCATGGCCAGGGACCCGGTCCCATCTCTCTGGGAGTTCTTCTGCACCAGGCCTGGGTGGGCTCATGGGAGAGTCGTTGAGAGGCTTTGCCACCCAGGGAGAGGGAGCCTGCCCCTTCCGTGTGGCCTGGGCAGGACAGGGTGTGGGAACCAGCTGAGTCTGCTCTTTTGAGCCCCCTGGTCAAGGACACACATACCTCTTAGGGGCATGACCCCCTTAAATCATGGAAAGCGCTCCAGGCTACAGGTCAGAGCACGTGGGTTCTGGCCACAGACATTGTGTGACCTTGAGCAAGTCCCACACTTGGTCTCAGCTCTGCTGTCTTTAATCTGAGGAATCTGACTTAGAACTGGTCTCCAAGGGGCACCTGGGGGACTCAGTTGGTGAAGCATCTGCCTTTGGCTCTGGTCATGATCTCAGGGTCCTGAGATCGAGTCCCCCATCAGGTTCCCTGCTTAGCAGGGAATCTGCTTCTCTCGCTCCCCCTGCTTGTAATCGCTCACTCGCGTGCTCTCTCTCTCTCTCTCTCTCTCTCTCTGTCAAATAAATAAAATCTTTAAAAAAAAAAAAAAAAAGAGGGGCGCCTGGGTGGCTCAGTGGGTTAAGCCGCTGCCTTCGGCTCAGGTCATTATCTCGGGGTCCTGGGATCGAGCCCCACATCAGGCTCTCTGCTCAGCAGGGAGCCTGCTTCCCTGTCTCTCTCTCTGTCTGCCTCTCCGTCTACTTGTGATTTCTCTGTCAAATAAATAAATAACATCTAAAAAAAAAACAAAACTGGTCTCCAAGGGACATCCATTCCATGTCACCATGAGCAGCAGATGGTTCCCCAAGACTGAGGCCTCCTAAGCACCCCTAAGGAAGGCCCCAGGCCAAGGCCTTTGTAGCCACCACCTCAGCGTTGAGGAAGGTGCTCGTCAGAGCCCCAGTTTATAGATCAGGGCCGGACAGCTTAGTTAAGGACCGAGGTCACAGCCCCAGTCCATAGCAGAAGAGAGACTCAGTCTCACCTTACCTGACTGCAGACCTTAAACCCCTAAAAACTATACCATAGGCACAGTTTCTCTAAGTGCTTTACATGCATTAACTCAATCCACAGGCCAAACCCAAAGATGGGTTCTATGATTCGCTAGATTTTAGAGAAAACAGAGGCCTCCCTGTGAAGCAATTTGCCCGAAGCCATGCAGCTAGAAAGGGGGAAAGCTGGAATCAAAAGCACAGATAGGGGTGCCTGGGTGGCTCAGTGGGTTAAAGCCTCTGCCATGGGCTCCTAAGGTCATGAGGTCATGATCTCAGGGTCCTGGGATCCAGCCCTGCATCGGGCTCTCTGCTCAGCAGGGAGCCTGCTTCCCTCTCTCTCTCTCTCTCTCTCTGCCTGCTGCTCTGCCTACCTGTGATCTCTGTCAAATAAATAAATAAAATCTTTAAAAAAAAAAAAAAAAGCACTGATGACAGTGTCCGTCTAGAGCTTGAGGCCTCAAGCGTGGCACGGAGCCCATCCTCCCCTTCCCCCCACCCCCTGCAGTCAGAACAACAGACAGTCCCCAGCAGAGGTTGAGCAGTGGGTCAAGCCACACTTTTCCCACTGGCCCTGGGTATCCCTTATCTGCTAACGTAAAGCTGAGTGACAACCACGAAACAATACACACTTATCCCCTCTCTCAGCAGCGCATGAGACAGCCGGGTGCTGCTGCTGCTCTGGGCGGGGCTGGGCCCCCGTCAGCTTGCCTCCGGGAGGGCCTGTCCATTGCTGGTGGCTGGGCTGGGCTGGCGTGTCCAGGGTGGTCTCTCACCTGGCTGGCGTGTCCAGGTCTCTCACCTGGCTGACAATTAGTGGGCTGTCAGTGGGGATGAGAGAAGTGACTGGGCCACCTGTCTCTCATCCTCCAGCAGGCTCACAGGCTAGCCCGAAAGTGCCAGCGGGACGGTCTCAAGGGTCAGGGAGAGGGAGAGACCATGAGTGAGATGAAGGACTAGACAGGGAGGGAGAGGAGGCAGGCTTGGAGCCAGCACCGTGCCCCTCCTGCACTTTGCATTAGCCCAAGCTAAGCATCAGGACAACCAGAGCCATGGGCTAGGGATGGAGACCCCACCTCCAGAAGGGACAAGGTGAAGAGTCATTTGTCAAAGGCATGCTTACAGACAGAAGGCAAGAACGGGGCACACTTTCACAATCCATCCGCTACACCACGTGTCTGCTTTCCAGTTTTATTGTGACACACCTGCTCCTTCTATCAGAGTCATAGAAAATCAGAGCTGGGACCAGGGAGCTTAGACATCAGCTCGTTCCCAGTCACCCATTCTACAGATGAGGAGCCTGAGGTCCCAAGAAGGAAGGAACTATGCCAGGGGTTGGCGTCCCCTGCACTTTTCCTTTGGCTCAGGGAGCAGAGCAGACTGGCATCCTTCTTGTGCCTCTCAGCTGCTGGTGGCCTCGCTACCATCCCACTGAGCTGGTGCTTGGCACCCGGGAGGCTGGTTCCCATCTCAGCCCCCACCCTCTCCTGCTATCCAGTGAGTCACACCGAGCCCTGACATTTGTGTAATTGTCTTCCATGTACAAAGTGCCTTCACCCATTACTCAGTCCTCACGATCACCCTAAAGGGGGGGGGGGGCAAAGCAAGAATAACAGCCACCCTTAGCACTCACCAAGCACATTCTAAGGGGCACACATTGTTCTAGGTGCTTGGCATATATTAACTCATCCCGCGGAGGAAGGCATGATTGTTATTCCCGAATTACAGACGGGGAGAGTAAAGTTTCATTGAGGTGAAGAGGCTTAACCAAGACCACATAGCTGGTAAGTATGGGAGCGGGGATACAAACCGAGGTCAGTCTAGCATCTGACCACAGTCTATGCCAAGTCATCAGTGTGGCAGAGAGGTACCCGGCTCCTATTTTTATCTCTCCAGGGTTCTGGCCTGGAATGGGGCTGGAAGAGGAGCTATGCACCAGCCCACATGGAATCGGGGTAGCAAGGAGATAGAGAGCCTAAGAGCTTGGCACATGGAGCTCAGCCACCTGAGGTCAAATCCTGGTTCTGTCGCCCAAGAGCTGTGTGACTTTGGATGATACATGTAACTTCTGTGCACCTCAATGGTCCAATCTATAAAATGGGGATGATGATACTCAAACTCATCTCCCGGCCTGGCTTGTGAAGATTAAATGAGTTACTATATAGAAGACAATTAGCAGCGCATAGTAAATGCTCAATAAACATCGTCTATTATGATATCTGCCTATTACATCACTATCTAAGCCTCTTGGCTTCCGGGATGCCAGACTGACTGCCTGAACCAAAGCTAATGTGTCAGGTCCCCAAGCTGCCCTGCGGGGCTCGAATCTTTCGGCAGGAGGGCTGGGAGGCAGTCGTCCAGGGCTCTGCTCTTCTGCATTCACATCCCCTGAGGGCCAGGTCCCGACTTTCGGAGACTCCAGTGCCATAAGAAGAGTGTGGGGCTCCCCATGCTGTATCAGTCCAAATAAAAACAACACCATAAGATAGAAGGAGCACAAAGAAGTTCACCAGAGACCTGACTTGGGGGATGAGGAGCCCGCGAGTGCTTTGTCGGGGGGTAACGTTTGAGTTTATTTTCCTGTCTCCATCTTGTTGGCATCTTGAGGAAGTGCTTGCTCCAACTTGGCACCTTCCTGCACGGGACTCTCAGAGGGCCTGAGGAGTCCGTAGGCACCAGGCTGGGAGCTGGGGCCCTTAGGAGGCCATGAGCCCATCCTCTCCCCAGAGCACCCATCTTTTGGGGGACGATGCTAGAAGAAAACCCCCACCCGGAACGCTAAAAAAAACCCTCCAACCAACAATTTGGCAGCTGCGGTTACCAGGGAGATGGTGAGGGCTGCGTGTGGTGCTGCCTCCTGCTTGGCAGAGCCTCTGCCTCCACCCCCAGGGGGGCATTCTCCTGGTGTCATCGTGGGGGCGAGGGGCCAGGCCAGGAAACAGAAGCCCACGGATTGCATTCCCCCATTGTCCCCGCTGTCCTCAGAGCAGAGGGCGTAGACCAGACAATGGGCTGATGGACAATGGAGAACAGCAGATGGTCTCCCCAACCCGCCCCACTGCCAGCTGGAGCCACTCAGCCTGCCAGCACTGCCGCAGAGGTCAGGGTGGGGGGCCCCGGGCTCAGCTGGCTGCAGACCCCAGCCTTGCACCTGCCCGCATCGGGTTTTCGGAAAAAGGCTTGAACCGGGAATTAGGGCCCCTGAGTGATGGAAAATAAGAGGAAGCATAATAACAGCCAGCACTCACTGGGTCTAAAATAAATCTGTTCTTCATGTAAAATCCAAACTCCTGCAAGGCTCAGCACAACCGGGAACTCGCCACATCCCGCTCGTGTCCCCACACTACTCTCTCCTGGATCTCGGCTGGCGTCTTGCCGCCCCTCCTGCGTGTGGCGTGTGGTCAGTCCTTTCCAACCTCTGCACCTTTGCCTCTGCTGTTCCCACAGCCTGGAACACCACCTGTGCTTGTGGTCAACTCCCCCCGCGCCGGCCCCCATCATCAGGACTCCCCTTAAGTATCACCTCTTTGCAGAGACTCTCTGATCGCCCTCTCTGAAGTAGATGAAAATTTGGCTCCTTCAAGTAACACCTGTCACAAATCATAATTAGTGACTTTATCTGTTTGTTTCTTCATAATCTACTCCTCCCCCGGTCCTGCAAGCTCCAGGAGCACAGGGACTCCTATCCCCCATACCAAGTGCCTGGCATATCCGAGGTGCTCAGTAAATGTTTCAGTAATTCACCAAGCTCCAGGCACTTGATACTCCCAGTCTAGCCTATGAGGCTGTCTTTGTCCCCATTTTGCAGAAGCAAGAGTGGAGGCTCAGAGAGGTTAGCAAGCCAAGACTAGATTCGGGGCCGAGCCAGCTCAAATCTTTGTTCTTCATCCCACTCCATCCCAGTGTTTCCAGGCCTCAGTTTTTCCATCTGTAAAATGACAACACTGAGATTCCTATCCCTGGCGACTCTTGTTACTCTAACAGTCTAAATCCTCACCCAGATAAGCAGCCCAGCCAAGCGTTCCCCACCTGTCTGCCCTCTTCAGTTCACTGTCTCTCCGCTGCTTGGGCTTCCGGAGCCCCAGAGCTGAAGAGTTTTAGCAAGGATATGGAGGAACCTGAACTCCCATTCCCTGCTGGAGAAAAGGCAAAACAGGAGAGCCACTCTCCGGAACACTCGACATCCACTTACCATGTGACCCAGCAATTTCACTCAAGAGGAATGAAAACCTACATCCACACAAAGACCTGGATGTGACTGTTTACCACAGTTTTATATGCAATCGCCCCGAATTAGAAACAACCCAAACATCCATCAGCCGGTGAGTGGACAACTGGTGCGTGGACCCTAGAACGCTCCCAGCAATGAGAAGGAATGCACAGACACAGCAACGGGACGGCTGAGTCTCACCGTAACTGTGCTGAGTGAAAGAAGCCAGACACAGAAGACACATCCTGTATGATCCCATCTGTGTGAAATCTGGCAAAGGGCAAGATCACACGGAAAACAGATGGGTGGTTACCTGGGCCTGGGGGTGAGGGAGGGGACACCCGCAAGGGGGCACAAGGGAGATGACCAAGTTCTCCATCACGACTGTGGTCACGGTGACACCGCCGTAGGCATTGGTCACAAGTCATCAAACTGTACACGTGAAGTTGGCACGCTTTCTTACATATAAATTATACCTCGATAAAGAACCCAAACAAGGGAAAAGGGGGAGGTCTGGATCACGTGCCAGGCCCGCCATGCCACCCTCATGCTATGAGTCTGCCTAGGGACTGAGTCCGGGCCTCCCCGGTGCAAAGATCTCACGCAATCCAGTGAGCAAAGCCTGGCTGGGAGCTGATGGGAGCTGATGGGAGCTGATGGAAGCTGGCCTGGCCCGTCCTTAGCGCTGCTCTCGAGCCCCACCAACAACACTCAGTGCACTTGGCCCTGACCAGGGTTCGGGGCTCCCACTGTCCCTGCTCTCCCTTTCTGTGGGGCCCTCCCTCACCGGCTCCTGGGCAGGGCCACAACTTGGAACAGAGCAACACGTGGCACTCAATTCACCCCAAGGCCAGAGAGTGCCTCCTCAGAACCTCCTGACATCACTGAGGGCCACCTTGTCCCCCCTGTTGCTACGCTTCCTCCCCACGGACAGGATGGCCCATCCCTGCCCAGTCATGGTTCCAGCGGGTAAGACAGCTCCAGACCCAGCCAAGAGAGGAGTCCGCAACACAGAGGCCTCCAAACTCACGCTCACACTTCCCTGCCTCCACACCTGAGGAGACCCTCTTTCCTGCAGGACAGTCAGAAAGTTGGGGGTACTGGACCCTCACCTAATACTGGCTAGGCCCCAGGGCAAGCATACCAATGGAGGTCAAGTCAGGAGCACCCCCGACCTCCTCTCTTCCCAACACGGATTCCATTTCACTCTGCAAAGGGTTTCAGGAGCACAGGTGGGGACTCACAGGAATAGGGCCAAGCACCATCCACAGGTCCGACAAGCGGCTGCCCGTTGGACGTAGAGACGCACACACCGGAAGTGTGGTCCAGCTGTCAGAGAAGATGACCCTGGGAAGAGCCCCAGGCAGACAAAGAAAGCAAACCTAGGGCCATTCAGCTGGGAACTGGGGATCCCAAAGCGTAGTCCAGAGGAGAAGGTGTGGCTTCTGGATGGATGTGTCCCCTTGACCTTGAAGACTACTTGCCCCAGGGGGAGGGGCCAGGCCAGAGGAAGGCCAGAGCAGGACCTTCTTCTTTTTTTTTTTTAGGATTTTATATTATTATTTGTCTGAGAGAGAAAGAGCACGCACGAGCAGCAGGGAGGCACGGAGAGAGAGGGAGAAGCCAACTCTTCTCTGGGCAGGGAGCCCGATGCAGGACTCGACCCCAGGACCCTGGGATCATGACCTGAGCTGAAGGCAGCTGCTTTAACCAACTGAGCCAACCAGACACCCCCAGAGTGGAACCTTCTAAAGCACAGGCCCAGGGCAGGGGCCCCGGTCACCCAGGTCTGAGGGCTAAGGGCAGTACTGGGAGGTGGTGATTCTGGGATCAGATGACGAGAGGTTTCAAATGTTAGGCGAAAGCCCTCAGCCTGCAAGTCTGACAGAAATGAACACCGACTGACGGGTTCTGGGGGCACAAGAGAGTCCAGAGCAGATCTGGATTTTGGAAAGATTGATTGAATACCCATTTGTGCATCATCTGCTGTGTTCCAGTGCCTAGGCCAGAAGCTGGCGGTGTGAACATGACCCCAGGGTGACTGTCAAGAAACCAGCCACACCAGAAGGGTAAAGAGAGAGTGCTCGGTGGGAAGGGGAAAGGAAGCACCGTATGGGCTGAGCAACCCTTCTGTGCTGGGCTCAGTTCCCGGCATTTTAGCAAAATGACCTGGGTTCATCCTCCCCATAATTTACAGATGAGGAAAGTGAGTTGCCCAAGGTCACGCAGTCGAAAAGGAGTTGAGCTTCATTGGAAACTGGGTCTGACTCCAAACCCACGGTTTTGTTGGCTTCTGCAGAGAATGGGGGTCCTGGGGGGAGTGGAGGCTGGAAGGTGATAATACCGTGCAGGACAAGGGGTCGACTGACCCCCAAGGACCAGTCAGTCCGCAGCCCAGCCAGCCAGAGGGGTCACCTGTCTTGTGGAAGAAAGAATGAAAAACTTGTTGAGCAGTTGATTCCAGCGGGAACGGCTGGACCCCCAGTTTCCCTGCGATTCCAACCCTCTTGCCTACCTCCTGCCCCTCCCCGGCTGGATTTCCCAGCATCTCAGAGGAGCAAGAAGGAAGTAGAGGAAAGGAGAGGTTCCCCTCTCCAGAAAGCTTAATTCTTTGTATTCTTGAGAAGGATTGGATTGCAACTGGCCAGGGAACACCCAAAAAGAAGATTTCTCTGGATTTACTCATGTGAAGACCCTAGCCAAGGCGTCGGGCAATCTTCTCCAAGGACCACAATTCAGGGGAATGTGTCCGTCTACATGCATGTGTGTGTCTAGGGGTGTGTGTGTGCACGCACACGTGTGTGTGTACCTGTTTACCTGTATGCGTCTGTATGTCTTTGTGTGTGACTGTGTCTGCCTGTGTTATCTGTGTGTGTCTGTGGGCATGTCTGTGTGTGACTCTGTGTGTGTGTGTGCGCACGCGCATGTGTGTTTGGCTGGGTAAGTGAGCATCTGATCTGACTACTGAAAGTGCAAAGGCTCCATGGCTGTGGGACCCCTCACGGAGTTGCCAAATCTCTGGGGTCTCCCTCCCTCCCCCATGAAACGGGAAGAGGACTGTCCTTGTGCAGCTAAGTTGTAGGGAAGAGGGATTGAGTGACGTATTATGTGCGTCATTCCAGATATAAACTGAGTTTGATAAGGTAGATTTTTACACCAGTTGGCCCTTTCTCTCCCACCTCTTACTTCATTCTGGTACCACTTTCATTCGTTCATTCAACCCCCATTCTGAGCCAGGTACTCTGGTTTTAGGCAGTAAATACCCTCTCTCAGAAGTTCTAGGAAAAGAATAGAAACCAGACTCGAATCATCCTGGTTTAAGCTTTTTTTGGTTGTCGTTGTTATTCTTGATTTTGAGATTTTTTTTTTTTTTAAGATTTTAACCTTTAAGTAATCTTTATGCCCAGCGTGGGGCTCGAACCTACAACCCCGAGATCAAGAGTTGTGTGCTCGGCCGACCAAGCCAGCCAGGAGACCCATTCTGGTTCGAGTTCTTCTGAATTCAGTATTTCCTGCGTCCCTTTCTACTGCGTGACCCCAGGCAAGTCATTTTCCTCAGTGAGTCTTCATTTCTTAAGCAGTAAACAGGGCATGGGAATAATGCCTGCCTACCTTGTTTGGGCATTGGAAAGCTGAACTGAAAACAATAGGCCTTTTTCATAACACTGCACAAATACTAGTTGTCGTTAATGTAAGCAGCTGCATTGCCATTTACAGTACAAAGCTTTATGCGTGCAGCTGGAGGAACGCTTGGGTTATAAATGATAAACCCAGCGGTAGCTCATAGGCGTCCTGAGGAGCCACATCACCCAGCTTGCAGAAATTTGGTACGAGGCTCTTCCTGACTCTGGGTCCACCCTGGCCCAGGTGGCTCTGCCTTCTCTGGGCCTCTAGGTTTTCCTTCCTTGAGACGTTCTCCTCTTGGTCTTTGCCATCAGGATGCAGCCACTCCCCTTCTCCAGGCCCGCATCCCCAAGCAGATGTCCCCCCCCACCTGTTACCCTCAGGGGCAACAACACATCCCCCTCAACAGAAACTCTTCAAGAATCTGGGTCACCCACGCTTACCTTCAAAAACATTTTTGGTTTACCAGTTGCCCAGCCTGGAATCTACCTCCTACCCCCTCCATATGCCATGGACACACCCCCCAAAGCCTAGCAAAGCAGAAGGAGCTCGGGGTGCACCCCAGCTCTATCTCTAATCCCTGTGCCTCTTGCTTCATTGCATTTCCTTCATCTGTACAATGGGAAGAATAGTAGTACCTACCTCATAGAGTTTCTGTGACAATTCAGTTAGAATGTCTGACTTTCTTAGAATAGTCCCCGGCACATAGTATGCACTGAGTAAATGTTAGTTTATGACTCCATCCTACATGACTCAAGTCAAGAAGCCTCCCCTGGCTAGCCAATTTCTCCCTCTGAGCGATTATCAACACTCCTGTGGGTATTGACTTTTTCCTAGCTTCATCCCTTTTACAAGTGAACACTGAGTTCCCACAGAGATCAACAAAGCAGGGCACTGTCCCCAAGGCTCACTTACCTAATGGAGAGGAAGAGGAAACAGGTCATCAAATCCCGAGTGCGGGGACGGAGAGAGTGAGGGACAGGAGTGGGGAGGGCTGGAGAAGCCCAGGGGGCAGCTGTGTTTGGTCAAGAAGCTTCCTAGAAGGAGAGCTAACTGAACATAGTCTTAAAACATGAGTAAGCAGTAGTCCACGAAAGGGAATAGGGACTCCTCCGACAGAGGAGATAGTATGTGCAAAGGTCCTAGAGGAAGAAAAGGCCTGGCCTTTTGAGGAAGTGCAGACAATTCAGGGTGGCTTGAGCACAAAGGGTTAGGGTGAGGGGCTAGAGATGGGCTTGGAGGTAAACAGAAGACAGACCACAAAAGGCTTTCTATGCCCTGTTTAAAAGCTAGGAGTTCCCAGTGCAACCTGGTATCCTGGACCAGAGTCTGAAGCAGAAAAAGGACAATATTGAAAGAACTGGTGAAATCAGAATGAAGTCTATAATTTAGCTAACGGTGTCATACAATGCTAATTCCTTGATTTTAACAAACATACGGTGGTTACGTGAGACTAATATTAGAGGAAGCTGAGTGTAGGATATATGGGAGTTCTCTACAATATCTTTCCAACCCTTTCATAAATCAAAAGTTATTTCAAAATGAAAAGTTTGGGGGTTTTATTTGGAAAAGCTAGGACTTTATCTTGGGAATAATGGGAAAACCAATGAAGGGTTTATAGCCATGGAATAACCCAATATGAGCACTCTGGCTAAAGCCAAAGGTTGAAGGGGCCAAGCCTAGACCCAGTGAGAGACTCACCCATAATCCAGAAGGCTGTGAGGCTGGAGAGGAGTGAGCAGAGCTGAAGATTCATCAGAATGTGGAGTTTAAGAAATTTGGTTTGGGGACACCTGGGTGGCTGAGTGGGTTAAGCATCTGCCTTCCGCTCAGGTCATGATCCCAGGATCCTGGGATCGAGCCCTGGATCAGACTCCTTGCTCAGTGAGGAGCCTACTTCTACCTCTGTCTGCCACTCCCCCCTACTTGTGCACAAGCTCGATCTCTCTCTCTCTCTCTCTCTGACAAATAAATAAATAAATAAAATCTTTGAAAAAAAGAAATTTGGTTTTGTTTGGATGAGAAGATAAGGGGGTTGCTGAACCAAAGAAGACACTTGAGTTGCTAGTTTGCGCAATGGAATCACCAGCATTCTTTGATTGCAAGTGACAGAAACACCCTAAGAGAAAAGGACAAATGTATTAGCCACCCACTCGGCCCTGCCCTGAAAACAAACCGAAGGGAAGCCAGAGAAGGAGTTGACTTCAGGAACAATTGGAACCTGGCCTCAGGCAACTTGAGGACACCCTCTTTCTCCTGGTGTCTTGGTGTCTATCCAATTGCAAAGAGCTCAGGACTCATATCTTTAAAGCCTTGTAACTTGCCAGGGAGGCATCAGGCTCAGGAGGAGTCCTCTCTGGGAACCCCATTTGGCTTCCTATAAACTTCCTGTCCCCAAAGCCCCAAGGGCTTCTGAGGCCTAGTGCTCTTAGCATTGATTGGCCCTCCTGGCCCTCCTGGACACATTGACTCATCACCACCCACTCACACCAGAGCTGCACACCTCATGCAGCTCCAACCCCCCTACCCCCCACTCCAACCTCCGCCAGCAGAAGGAATATAAGAAGAAGGCTTTGGGCTGCCTGTACAATATTCTCTTCTTCCTCACCCCAGACCTGGCTCAAATGGAATGCCCACTCAGGCCTTTTTCTCACTCTCTCCCCATCCCTAGGAATTACAATGGGGAGATAAGGCAGGCAGATGGTCAGAGGTGGAGAAGATGATGATTGGGAGTGAGAAATGTTAGGTTGTTGATGGGAAGGTGTACAGGTCAGCTTAAATCATTCCTCAGAGATATTTCCCATCACAGTGAAGCAAAAGATACCGGCTCTGGAGTCAGACACCCAGCCTTAAATCTCACTGATGCTTTGCCAACCATGTCACCTTGGGAAAGTTGCTAAAGCTCTGTCTATCTTACTGTCCTCATCTGAAATGTGGTCATAGTAATTCTACCTCATGGAGTCTTCGGAGGTTTTAGTTTCTTTTACTGAATTAGTTAATATATGTGCTGCACTTGGCACAGTCAATGAGCCTTGGGGGAAGGATAACTGCTTGTAGTTCATCCTGTTTGATTTTATTTGTGCAGCTTCCTTGGTTTTGAAAGAATGGATGGTGGGTGCATTGATGATAGATAGATGGAGGGCTGGATGGATGGATGATGGATAGATGGATGATTACACAAATGAATGATTATAGAGACGGATGGGTGGATGAATGAATGGATAAGTGTTGAATGGAAGGTGCATGACGGATGGATAGAAGGATGGGTGGATGGTTGGATGGATGAATGGATAGGCATTGAATGGACAGGTGTTGAATGGATAAGTGGATGGTGGATGGAGGGATGGTTGGATGGACAGATGAATGTTTGGTGGTTGGATGAATGGATAGGTCATGGATGGATAGGCAGATGATGGATGGATGGAAGAATGGATGGTAGGTTGGATGGATGTTTAATTTGTTAGATGGATAAATGGTTGCATGAGATACTGAAGTGTGAAATATGTAGTCCTTGTCCTCACTGAACTCACAGTTTCATTGACACCAAAGAGACAGAAACAGATTATTACAACAGAGAGGCAGAAAATCCAGCCAGGGGTGTGCAGGAGGTAGGGGCAACCAGGAGTCAGCCTGTCAGAAGAAGAGGAGAATTAACAATGGTAGCTCCTGCCCTCAAGGAGCTCACAGTCTAATTAAATAATTAGCACTTCAGATTCTTTTTGAAACTGAGCCAGATATAAATAAATCTCTAAACAGAACAGTTAAGTAAACAAGGTGTTCTTTAAAAGGCAGTGAGCTCAGATGTATAATAAATCCTGATTCAAAACATCATTTTCTCCTTGGAACAGCCTCAGAGTTAATTCCCCAAATTTGCCAGAACACACACATTTCTTTGTCCCTGCTGCTCAGCCTCACCTCCTCGCTGGTCAGCCTGCGCTACTGTGATAGGAAAATAAATACCCAAAGCCCTCTCCACCCAGCCCACCTGCCTGCCGCTGTGTGTTACAAGGGGAAACAGATCCAGTCCTGACCCTGACAACTCTGCACGCATCCCCCCAGAACAGGCCATCAGAAACAGGGATCAAAGGGCCGAGAGCTTGTTTTCCCAGTAGTGCTTTAAGATTCAGTCTTAAATGGGAACTCATTCACGGCACAAAATTTGAAAAATACCTGGCCAAGAATAATTGAAGGAGCCCCAGACTCAGCCCTTGTCCCAGCTCTGTCAATGGACATTGTGCAGAGCGTGGGGTTGGAGGGGGGCAGTGAATGAGGTCCCCCATCTGTCTAACAGAAGGATCCAACAGAATGATTTCTGAGTTCTCCGTTCTGCTATTGAGCAACACACACACACACGCACACGCACACGCACACGCGCGCGCGCGCGCGCGCGCGTGCGCGTATTTTATTTGTAGGTTAAAAATTAGGGAGTTTCAAGAGTTTTCAAAAGGAGCAAGCCTCTCCCCCACCCCCTCCCCAGAATTAGCATCCGCTCCAGGAAGGTAATCGTGCAACCTCCCAGCAGGGCTGCAGGGTTCACACGTGACCACATTGGTGCGGGCATCGACAAACTGTAAAGCTCTCCACCAGCGAATGGGAGTATCCCTTCTTTCTGGACACTCGGAGTTGTGAGCCGGGAAGAAGCAAAAGAAGTGAAATGTCCCACTAACTCTGAAGGGCCTTAGATGCCGGTTGCCCACCTTTGGGTGGGGACCTCTCCTGGGACTAGAGCCAGGTCCCTTCGCGACCAGGACTCTGCTCATCACAGGTGCAGGCCTGGCCAGAGCCTGGGTCCTCCAGGGTCTCAGATCTCAGGGGAAGGCAAGAGCAGATTTCAGATCTCTTCCAGCAGCTTCCCCAGCAGCATGAGGCATGAAGTTTGCACAGGTGAGGACATCCAACCTGCCTCGCACTGGTAACAATGGTTATCCATCAGCAGCTGGGGAGTGGGTGGCCCGAGAAGGTGTAGCTTTCCACCGTGTGGTGCTGGCACGCAGCGGAGGGCTGCCAGCAAGGCAGGGAAAGGGAGTGGGTGGGGGGTCTTAGAGCCAATGGCAGTGGTCCAGAGTCACCCGGTTCGCAAACCAAGTCCCGCCCCTTCCGTCCTACCTGTGTGGCCACAGATTTCATCTAGTTAAGCGTTTCTCTTGATGTCAAAATGGTTTAATCGAGGTGTCTCCTTCAAAGGGCTGCTGGGGGAATTGCATGAGACAGGGGACAAAGGGCTGCCCTACGTCAGACTCCAAGATGAAGATTTGGACACAGGAGCCAGGGAAGGCCTGGGGAAAGCCCCGCGAAGGGTGCAGGAGGCATGGCTGGGCAGGGAGATGGGGATCACCACCCACCCCCTAGCCAGCCCTGAGTTCTCCCACACTGAGGCCAGGGGCCCAGCAGTGAGCTTTTAGCTGGCAACACTCCTGGAAACCAGCTGCGAGGGCCTCAGTCCTGAAGGGGGACCTCAGCAGGGCACTGCTTCACCCCCTTAAAAGGATTAAGCCTCAACAAATATTAGCTCTTAATATCATCTTCCTTCTCATCACTACCTTGTTTAACCCTCACAGCCACCCTGGGATGTCTGAATATCATTTTACATCTAAGGAAACTGACGCTCAGAGATGTTAACTGACTTACCCAAAGACGCACAGCTTCCACATAACAGAGCCAATACTGGAAAACCAGATGGGTCTGTGACGAGTGCTCATGCCTCTCGACTCCAAGACGAGGGTCTGCCTATCCCAGTTACTCTTCCTTCCAGAGCTGGACAGATGGCCTCCCAGCTAGTCCATGAACAGGAGCTGACGCCCTCCAGGGCACCCCGATCCAGCACCAAGACTCCGTGTTGGGGCCAAAGTCTGTCTCATCTCTCCAAAGCTTTTACCCATTCAAGCACTAGATCCTAAAATAGTCTAGCTCATATTTCAACCATAACTGTCCCCTTTCAGGGTAAGAGAAGGGAGCTCCAGAGGTGGGGCCTTATGAGACCCAAGTCTCAGAAAGACACCCATGGCCCTGAAATGCCCTTGGCCAGACGCCTTTCCAGAAAGATGCTGCTCAGAGCCCTCCGTGGGAGCTCCGAACCCACCCCAGACTTACCCCTCCCACTTTGGGCCTCCCTTCCATCATGCTGGCATGTTCCAGACCCTCCACACAGCCTGCTTACTCCCACCTGCACCTTGGCGTAGACCGTTTCCTCCTTTTCCTTCTCCCGGTGCTGCCCCTCCCCACTTCCTCCCCAGGCTTCCCCTCTGGGTCCCAGCTTAGATGTCAGCTTCCCCCAGGAAGCCTCTGACCTCCAAGGCCCAGGTGAGGGGCATTTCCTCAGTGCCCCCCAGCATCCTGTGTTTGCCCCTCCCCCACCACCTTGGGCCCCTTGGAAGATCAGGAACCATGTCTTGTTCGATGCATCCAGCACAGCACTGGGCACATGGCCTGTGATGAATAAGTAGTAAGTGAGTGAGTGAGTGAGTGAATGAATGAATGAGGTGATGGTATGATCTAACCCAGTCCTCCACTGAGGACCCAAAAAAGGAGAAAGCACTCACCCCAATTTCACCCTGCCCCTCTGCCCCACATTACTCCAAAATCTGACACCCATTTAGGAAACCCTCCCCAGCCCTACACAGCGAGAACCCAAATGGCTCCCAGGCAGGCATGTTGCGTTTGTCCTAAAATCATAGCCACGAAGGTCCTTAAAAACATGTCAAAGCCAGATGAGGAAACTGAGGCCCTTGAGAGGCGACATAAGCTATCCACACAGCTAGCTGGTAGTCCAGTCACCCAGCCCTCCCTCGGCCTCAGAAAATCCCATGGACTCTTTTTCGCTGTTGGGCTAACCCTGCAGCCCCGTTGGCTCCACTCTCTGGGGACAGCAAGTGCAAGACCCATCCCTTCTCCCTGTCCCTGCCACCAGCAGGACACTTGGAAGTTCTCCGGAATGGGCGGGTCCCTTATCCCCCCTCCCTCCCCCACCCCCAGCCTCCCTGGCCCCCGCAGCTCTGCAGGGGTGGGAATGTGGGAAGCTGGCACCAGGGAGGCTGCAGGTTGGAAATAAATTCTAATCAAAGCCAGAATCATTCTGTCTTCTCCCTCTGCTCCGAGGAAAGCGTTTTTGCTGGGAATTACTCATAGGTTCGGAGAGAACTCTTCTGAGGTTTCTCAGAGCCAGAGGGGAACTTGCAGGGTTGGAAGGATAAAAATCTTTTCTTTTTCCCCCCAGGCTGGTTCTTGCTTTTATTATCTTCTCTCTCCCTCTGCCTCTCATTACGGGCAGGACTTTGAGGAGACAGACTTCACTGGGCTCTTGTCTCCTGATCTTAAAGGCAGAGGAAGGCAGGGTGCTGACAGCTGACTGGAGGCTAGAGGCAGGGGGCTGCGGGGTGGGGTATGGAGTTGGTGGCCCCGTGTGTTGACGGGAAACAAGAGGGGGCACAGGGGATGCATTCTCCCATGCACTGAGGACAGGGGCCACTAGCAAGGAAGTCACTAGAGAGAGGATAGCCTTTCCCAGAAGCAAGGACCAGAATCAGTATTATTCTTAATCAGTATTATTCTTAACTCCTGCCCGTCCTTTATCCCAAGGCCACCTCGGTCCTATCTCTGTCCCCAGAGGGATCCACAGTCCAAGCACCCCCCTCTCTTCTCACAGCTGCGGCACCTCCATTCTGGTGGACATTACCTCCTCTTTAGCTCGCCATGGTGGCCCCCCATTCCAGCACCCCGCCCCAAGCTTCCAGTCCTTCCCGCCCCACCCCAGTCCACCCTCCACCCAGCCTGAGCTGGGCCACGCCACTGCCCCCTCTTCCCACTGAGACCAGAGTCAAACCCCAGCCACAGTCAGGGGGGCTCCGCTCCCTCTCAGACCCCTCTTGGCTTCTGCCCTCCCCTGCAGGTCCCAGCCACCCCAGCGCTGTCCCTGACCCTAGAACACGGCAGCTCTCCTCTCCAGGTCTTGTCACAAATGCCGTTTCCTCAGAGGGGCTTTACCCATCCACCCTCCCAACCCCATCATCCCTGCCACGGGATCCCCTTCATCTTCAGGATAGCTGCTGTGCCCTGAAGCCGAGATGACTTCTCCCCAAACCCCCTCCTCTGGCAAGCACTAGGCAGCAAGAGACCTCTCCAGTGACATTGGGAAGCAGCCACCGCCATGTTTGCTATGCTCTGAAGGTCCAGGGCAGGGCGTGCCCTGGTCACCCACTCCAGCTCCCCCAGATCTCCCCTGAAGCTCGCCGAGTTCCAAGGCAGGTATGCGATCAGCTCCATGGTGAAGGATGCTGGCTTGTCCAGGAGCTCAGCCCAACCTAGGCTGGAGGTCGGGGGAGTCCTACGCAGGTCCCAGTTCATCCTTCCCCAAGTCCATGGGCAGCTCTCCTTCCCATTGCCAGCCTGAGCAGCCTAGAGCGACTCACGCCTAAGCCCAGATGCGGGGGCCACAGCCTGCCCATGAGTCCCCGCACTTGCACCAGGTCTGACCCCTAGAGCAAAGCCTTCTTCTGTACCCTTTGTAATGATGCTGCTTCTCTGATGAAAGCCCAAAGGATACTCTCTCCATTTTAGTCCTTGTCAGTACTGAAGCTTAGTTTAGTTATAATATGCCCTTTTCTTTCTCACCACCCTACCTGGGAAGATCCTGGAAGGCTAAGATCCAGTTCATCTTTTCATGGCTGCATCTGCAGGGCCTGGAACAGAATCTGGCATGGGGCGGTGCTCAGGGGTTACTGAGGGGTGGACTAGCTACCGTTAACTGGCAGGACTTGGGGAATAAGAAGGTGCTGGAGACATAAAAGGATGAGAGGCCATTAAACACTGGCCACACACCTACTATATGTCCAGCACCGAGGGGACCCTGCCCTTCTGTCTCAAACTGCATCCCACCCAAAGCTGTCTCCCACCCCAATAGCACCCCCCCTCACTGCCCACCTCTTCCAAAGAATGGCCACAGCCCCCTACCTCTTGACTCTTGGTTCTCACCTTATGCTCACAGAAGTGGCCATACCTGAGGTCACCAGTGTCAGGAGACCACCAAGCCCTGGATCTCCTCTGACGATGCTGACCACCATCTTTTCCTGGTCTGGTCCTGCGGCTTCTGCTCCCACCTCTCCGAACATGCCTGGTCTTCCCATTGCCTGTTACCCAGATTCTGTCCTCAGCCTCCTCTCCCTTCTCTTCCTCACCCCACGTGTCTCTCTGTGGCCCCAGCACCTGGCCCCAGCCTAGGCAAGACCATCCCCCCATCATCTGACCCATCACCACCAAGGTCATAAACTTGAACCTTCACATCCCAGTTCAAGAAGTGTCCTGACGCCCCCATGTCCAATGGCCTGGGAGAGTTGTGACCTGACACGGTGTATGGACCCAGAAACACCAAAGTGCTTGTGGCCAATTTTAAGTGTATCCTTTTTATTATCAAGTACTAGTCCCAGCCCGCCTCGATGACTTGGAGCCCACTGAGCTAGGTGAACAGACCCTTGGGGAGAGACAGGAATGCCTAAAGCCTAAAGCCATGCACCAGGTGAGTGATCCCCACTCAGCACTGGTCACCCACAGCACCCTGCTTCATGCACAGCCTTCAGCAGGTGGGTAAGACTTAATAAACACCTACTGAATTAACGTGTGAATGGGTTGGGCTGGGGGAGGGTAAGCGCTGATTCAAACCCCAAGGCAGGAGATCAGAGCGCTTGATGGGAGACCAATGCTCCCCTTCATGCATGAACACAGGACGTCAGGAATCTGAAAGGAGAGCACCCAGGGATGGTGGCTGAGACTCCGTGGGGGACACTGGTGTGGGCGAAGTCTTCACCCTCAGCTTGTAAGACTCCTTGCGAGGCCCTGAGTGGTTAGACCCAGGGGAGGACCAACCAGTCTCAGGCCACTCTGACACCAAGTCACAGCCAGCCCACAAGGAATGTTCCCTGGATCTCCAGCCAGCAGCACCTCTGCCTTTGCACGGGGAGCGTCTGCAGAGCCGTAGAGCTCCTGGCCTCACTCTTGCACCCATGTGGTGTCTGACGTGTTGCAATGACCTAGTGTCCATCATCCAAGCAGGTACTCCTATCTCCCTTTCACAGATAAGGAAACGGAGGCTCAGAGAGGGTAAGTGACTTACTTGCCCAAGAGCTAACAAAGAGGTTTGGTGGGATCTGCAGCCAGGCCCGTCTGGCTGGAACCTCACCCTTCCCACTCCAGGCTGCTATCTTCTGAAGACAGCAGAAGTCCGGACCCAGTTGCGGTGCACCCGAGAAGCGCACAGGCGAGGCTGGGTCAGGCGGCCGGGGCGCACTTCTGGTGTTCCGCATCCGGACCATCTGTGCACGACTGGTGTTGAATAATGCGGACAATCCAGCACGGACTGCGCTGATCAGATGCGCGATGGTGATGGCACATGTTGCCGGGGTGGGTGGGGGGTGTCGCAGGAACATGTTAACACCCGTATCAGCCCATTTACACAAGCTGGATTATCAACCCAAATAGTTGCCATCCAGCAAGAATTGGGGCTCTGGAAACGGATGGATTTGACAGGTAGGGAGTAGGGCTGGAGGGGTCAGGGAAGAGTGGGGAACAGAGCCAGGAAAGGCAGCAGAGGGGAGAAATAGGGGCTGGGGAGAGGGGAGAGTTGGTGTGCCAGGGGAGGACACATGCCAGGAACCAGCCAAAGTGTACGAGCCAGTGATTCCCTTTTGACCAGTGATTCAAAGGAATCTCAGGGTGATGATGTTGGCAATAGCGCTCCCCAGGGAGCAGCCTCTCACCCCCAAGGCTCCAGTTGGGTGTCAGACCCCTTCTCTCTGCAGTCACAGACCCCTGAACTCACATGCCACCTCACTGTTTGGTTACCTGCCTGCCTCCCAGACCACAAAGAGATTTAAAACCAGGCAGTCTGACCCCAAAGGTCTAATCCCTTACCCACCATTATACTGCTTCGTAGTGGGTGGCTGAATGAATGGATGTTTAGGTGGTTGGGTGGGTGGATGAATGGGTGGAGGGCTAGATGGATGGGGGGAGGGATGGAGGGAGGGAGAGATGATGGATGGAAGGATTTTAAAAAAAAGAGGAGGATGGGGAAGTGAGAGGTGGTAAGATGTTGCAATGATGGCAGTCATGATCATTTAAAGTCAGAGCCCAAAAGGGATTAGGAGAAAACCGAATCAAGGTCTCGCATAGACCACCGTCCCCAAAGCCCAGAACTCAAGCCATCCTCAGTAGAAGAGCCTGAAAGGACCTATGGGCCTTTGATCCCTAAAGATAAAGACCTCCTTCAGCACCCCTGGTCTATACCAGGACACAGGACAGTGCCCAGATAGAGCCGTGCACATCAGCCAGACCTCACACAACTCCAACTGAATTTGATGAGGACTAATATTTGCACACCTACTGTGTGCTCAGCACAGTCTTCTGCTGACCAGCTGGCCAGCTGGTTGGCTCCCTCGTTCTGGCTGGCTGGCAGCCTGGGCTGGGCCAGGCGGCTCACAGAGCCCGTATCAGCTTACACAGCAGTTGGTGTTTCCTTCACTGTAAATGCCCTTGTCTCCCTGGATGGAGGGAGAGTGTGATGATGACAGGGGTGGTCAGAATGATTTAGTTTCAGCTCTGATGAGCCCTGCCTGGGGAATTCTCATTGTCATCAGGTGGTGACAGTTTATGGTTGTGAGTATTTGAACAGCTCAGCGCCTTGTTTCGCTAAGCATCATAAAAAATTATTAACCAAGCAGATGAGAGACGAAAGGGACAGACAGCCTGAGCTATTTGGGGAACGCTTACCCGGGAGCTGCTGACCCAGGCAGAGGAAAAATATTGACATGAGTGTGTTCTCAGGGCATCCCAGGTGTTAATTATGGAGGCGACTCCCTGTGGTCCCCCCTCTTGAATCCAAAAGGCCTGAGTCTGTCCCGTCGTGACTATTGTGGTTTTGGGGGGAAATAGCTTATCCTCTAGTGATAATAAGAGTAATGCACCCTTACTGTAAAATATTTAGAGAATTCAGGGAAGTGGGGGGGGAAAGAAGTAAAAATCATCCAATAAGCCTCATCTGAAAGAAAACAGCATTGATCTTTTCTTCCATTCTTATTTTTTCTTCTGCATATTTGCAGTAGCCGAGATGATCATAATAATTACCATAATAACCATATCTTAATATGTGACAGGCATTGTTCTAAGTGCTATCTGTGTATTAATTCATCTAATCCTCCCAACGGCCCTCCGAGGTAGGACAACTAGTAAATACCTGATTTACAGATGAGGAAACTGAGGCACCAAGAGGCTGGCTTGCCTGAGCTCACAGCCACTAAGGGGGCAGAGCTGGCTCCAAACGGTTCCACAACCCTGTTCTATTGTGGGTCCAATTTATATTCTCCTTTTCGCCTTGAGCATCCTGACATCCGCACTTTCCCATGTCAGCACACAAACTGCAGAAACATCATTTTTAATGGTTGCTAAATATTCCAAGTGGATGGACTACAGTTTACTTAGTCATCCTCCTATTTTGGATCTCTCTTTCCTGAATGCTGGGTGTTCCTAGGGCATCAGCAGCACAGTGGCGAAAACTACTGGCTCCCCTTCCCGAGAATGGACTCACACACCCACCCCAACACCACCACACAAAGCCGGCCCCAACTCCGCACCAAGGACTTGACAGCAGCCACCCCTAAGCCCCCAACTCCCTGCCCCGCCCCGCCCCCCAAACCGAAAGCCTGGAATCAGAACTCTGAGGAGGCTCCCACCGTGGGCCAAATATATCACACAGAGATCCACGCCTGCCAGACAGTGTGGGCAGTGCACCTGTCCCGCCAGCCACCTGGGCAATACACCTCACTGTTTTCTGCCTTATAAACCAGAAACACCGAGCCCAACCCTGCCTACCTCGAATGACAAGTTCTCTGCGAGGATCAGATGACATAATTGCCATAAAAAAGCTTTTGAAACTGGAAAAAAGCTTTACATATGCAAGAGCTTGTTATTATTGTAACATTAATTCAACGACATTCCTGAGGAGCTGCTCCACACCAGGCATTTGTGTGATGCCCCGGGGAAATAAAGACCCAGAGGAGAGCCCCAGTGCCACCCAAGAGGGAAAAACAGTCTGATGGAGGAGCACAGACCAGCAGGAACACACAGGAAGACAAGTGACGGAACAGAGGAGTCTCAGTGAGGGAGCTAATTCAAGGGGAGGGGTCTCAGGGAAGGCTTCCTGGAGGAAGTGGCGTCTCAGCTGAAACCTGGAGGATGAGCAGGATTAGGCCGGACAGAAAGGGGGTGGCAGACTGAGAGAACAGCCTATGCAAAAGTGCGGGGGCAGAAAAATCATGGCATTCTGGAAAGAAAGCATGACCAGGGCATAGGGGGTTTATAGAGAAGTGGAAAGAGGGCTGGCTTATGGTGTAGACACACCCCCATCTGCTCTCTTAACTGCCAGTGATCCCCTAGCTGCTTAGGGAATGGGGAGGGAGCACACGACCCACTCCCCAGGAAGGCAACTCCACCAGGCACACTGGCAGCTGACAGAGCAGCATCACACACTTTACAGCTGAGAGGCAGCAAGGCATTGTGGGAAGCCCGCCCCCCCCCCCCGGCGGTGGGGGGAGATGGGTGGGTTGGTCTGTGCTCCCCAGACAGTACAGGGCAGCTCCCCAAGCCTCAGCCCACCCTTGACCCTGCATCCTCCAGGTGGGAATAACTGGTCTGCGGTCTCCCCCTTGGTTCCTGGGGATGGATTGCCACTTCTTGAAATCTCGATTTCACACCCGTCGGCACAGTAAGGACAGTGCCACTGGCTCTGGGGGCTGCGATGTGTTCCAAGAGGCTGTAGCGTGTAGACCGAGCAGCAGTTCCGCTGGTTCCCAAACACAGTGTCTCATGCGCACACGTGGCAGGCACCCACTTCCCCGAGGTCAGGACTAGGGTTGGGTGATATCTGAAGTCTCTCCAACATTGGTCAGAGGAGTAGATGAGTCCAGGCCCAGACACTAGGGACTGCTGAGCTGACGGGCTCGCAAGTTGGGTCACAGTCCAAGATGCCAGTCCTTCCTGGCTCACATGGCACTCTGGGGAGACCCACGACCCTCAGAGCATCTCAGAAAAGCCCCAGGGTCCCTTTCTGCCAGTGGTAGGAACCTAGTGAGGTTCCAGGGAACCAGAGAAACCACCCGGGGGCTTTCCGGAGGCCTCAGCCAAAAAGCAAGGGGATGAAGGTCCTGCTGTGTGTCTCCAAACAAGACCCTCAACCTTTCTGTTGAGCCCCAGTGTCTTCCCAGTCGCAGGAGGCTTGGGAGCCTGCCAAAGTCCACAGAGAGTTTACGTACTTCCCACGAACATTTATTTTGACACTGCTCTAGATGCTGGGGAGACAGCTGAAAACAAGACATTGCCCTCGGGAAGCTTCTACCCTCTCTTCCACCCTTTTCCCTGTTAAATGGAGCTCATAACATTGCCCATCTCCTGGAGTTCTGAGGAGTAAAAAAATTTATATATGTAAAGAGCTTAGTGCAGGACCTGGTGCTTAGGAAGTGCCCCCCCCCCCCAGGGGGGCCTGGGTGGCTCAGTCAGTTAAGCATCTGCTTTTGTTTGGCTCAGGTCACCATCCCGGGATCCCAGCTGGGATCGAGCACCTTGTGCACAGAAACCCCCACCCCCACATGGCTCCCTCCTCAGAGTGGAATCTGCTTCTCCCTCTCCTCCCTCTACCCCTCCCCACCTCACTCATGCTCTCTCTCTCTCTCTTGCTCTGTCTCAAATAAATAAATAAAATCTTTTTTTTTTTTAAAGTGCCCCCCAAACACAGTTATTAGTAGCAACAGCATCTGTGCCTGGGTTATAAGGATTGGATGAGCTACTGTAAGGACAGCATTTATGGGAACATGGGCAGACAGCAAGTGGGAAAATAAAAACAGCCATTTCCTCAAATGGGAGCTCATATCATCAGCCCATTTGAGAGAGGAGGGACCTGAAGCGTGAGAAGCCAAGTGACTTGCCCACAGTCTCATTTTGGTTAAGTGGAAAAGGGTCTTCAACAGACTCCAGTTCAGGATTCCTCAACCGCAGCACATCCGGGCCTGGCTAATTCTGCATGGTGGGGGCTGGCCTGGGCGCTGTTCAGCAGCATCCCTGGCCTCTGCCCACTAGATGCCAGGAGCTCCAACTCTTCCCCACATTTCAACAACCAGAAATGTCTCCAGACACAGCCAAATGTCGCCTGGAAGGCAAAGTTAGCCCCTGTGGAGAAGCTACTGAGCTCAGATGCAATCCCCGCCAGCACTGCCCGAAATGCCTTGTTCAACCACTCCCCAGAGGACGGGCCCTTTCTCAAGCAAACCCCCAGCTTGCCAGCCTCTGTCCTTCTGCTCCTCTCCCCTACACCCAGACTGCCTTTCCCACTCCCACCTCCATCTCCAAGGCCCTGCCCAAGCCCACCTGCTTCCTGAATGGCTCCCCCACCTCAGCCCAGAACTCACTGTTTCCTCCCCAGCTCTCCAGCTGGTATCCTAACTAGTCATAAGCATGTCTGGCCTTGCCTGCTCCCTGTCTGTGTGCCCCACCCGCACTCCAGACTGAAGCAACTTGAGGGCAGGGGCTGTGCCTGACTCACCCCTGTGTCCCCAGCACCTCAGAGGGGCTGGTGACACCAGGCGGGCCCCCTGCTCTGTGCACCTGGCGGTCACAGAGGAGACTGGCTCCCAAGCTGACTCCCGGGGGCTGAGAAAAGGTCCTGGGCCTTGGGGAGGCAACGGCGCTATCCCACTCAGGAGGGGTTCAGGATTAAAAGTGGGAGCCAGGCTTGGGCTGTTGCCACCTCCGGTTCCTACTAAGGACTGGCTGAGGACAGGCTGGGCAAACCTCCAGACATTGGTGTCTCCACAGGTGAAATGGGGATGATCTCCAGTGACCCAGATTGATAGGACTGCTGGGAGGGCTCCTCGTCCAGTGCTCGCCCTGGTTCCAGCACAAGGATTCCCCGAGGAAGGTGGGAGAAGGTGGGAACCTTCTGGCCGCGCTCCCGGGGGAGGCTTGACATTTGAAATTCTTGGATCGGGAGGGCAGGGGCTACCCCGCCAGGAGAGGCCGCGGGGACCCGGAGGGCGGAGGCGGGCGGCAGGCCGCCCGCCCGGGAGGCCGCCAGACGCAGTAAATAATTCACACAGATGAACTGGCGATAAGTGCGGCTTCGCCGGGGATCGAGTTCAGGTCGGAGGAGGCGCAGACCGCGGCAGGGGGCCTGTGGTCTCCGCAGTCTAGGAGGGGAGCGCTAACGCGGCCCCGGCTGCCGGGAAGACGCGGCCCCAGGTGCCGGCTCGGGCGGCTCCCCGCGACGGGCGGGAGCTCCCCGGAACTGCCCCGCGGGGCACGGAGCCCCGCCCGCCGCCTCCGCCCCGCCGTCCCCATGGCAACCGCTGGCCCGGTCCAGGGTTCACTGCCGGCCGGATCCTCAACCTCTCCACCCCTGCCCCCCTCCCCCGCCCCAGATGATGGGCCTTCGGGGCTCTGTGCGCCGGGCGCTGGGCGCGGGCCTAGCCCGACCCCCTCCTGATCCTGGAGCGGTTGAAACCGGGGAGTCTTGGAGTCGGGCCCCCTAGGGTTCTGTCCCAGCTCCACGACTTCCTGACTGTGCCGGGGCAGGCAGAAGACGCCAAGGCTCTGTGCCTCGGTTTCCCCTATCTGTAAAATGGGGATAATAATCCTAGGAACTATCTCCTTGGGCTGTGAAAATTAAATGAATTAAATGCAAAGAGTGTGGAATGGTTCCTGGTGTACAGTGAGCCCCACACAAACGTTATTTTCCGCGTGGGGAGAGAGAGACCCAGAGGGGCAAAGACCTGCGGTGAGGTTCACAGGCAGCACATTTGGGGTTGGAATAACAAGTCACCAGTCCTTTCTCAAACACCCACCGCGTGGGCTGGCCGTCTGCTCTGGGGGTTCCCCAAGGGTTTCCTAAGCTTCCTGCAACACCAGCCCCCCTTCCCAACTTCTTGAAGCTGCCCTCTCGTCAAAGGGTCATTGTCCAGAGAGTGAGGTCCCTGAAGGCCAGTTCTGTGGCCCCAGTGCCAGCCAAGTCCAATACCCAGCCCGCCCACACCCCTCATCCCTGGCACAGGAGTCTTAAAGGAACAGGGATTTAGTTCATTAATTAGTTCATTTCCACTGCCTCAACACTCTCCCAGACCAAGCCCCCTAAGGCCTTGGCTACCAGCTCTCTGCTTTCCAGGACACCCCTTTCCCTGACAACTTGCTGCCATCTCCGCCTGCCCCTCATCTGCCCAGCCCCCATGGCCATTCTGTTAGGATTTCCCATGGCACATTTCCCAGATCCTTCTCCTCCCTTCGGCCTGTCCTCCTCCCTGACCTCCCTTTCCCTCTGGTGACCCTTTGTCCTCGAACAGCTGTTTCTGGGTCAAGGACCTTCCTCCAGGCCCGAGGGCATGCACAGCCCTGGGTTAAGGACAAACCCTCCAATGTGAGAGGTGACAAGATAAATCAAATCTTCCTCCCAGAATGATGGGGGGGGGGGAGCTGGTGAGGCCCTGAGGTGGGGCTGTCTTCCCGAGACTTTGGGTTGCACTGAAGAAGCGGCTGGGGCCCATAGGCATGGCCTCTCTGTCCCTGGGGGCCACCCCACCAGCTCGGGCCCAGCTGCCAGGTTTCCCGGGATACAGCCCGGTCCTCGGATTTATTTTTGCATATGGTTTGGGAGAATCTCTGTTGCTGGAATAACGACAACCTTTTTTTTTTTTTTTTCTTTTTGCTTCCCTCCAATAGGCAGATTTTATAAACCAGAGCAGCTGCCTGAGGTTTCCAAGAGAAAATTCTGCACAGTTTCTAACCAGGGTGACAGTTCCCCTCCACAGGAAGTTGCTTTTATTAAGGTTGTTGGGTTTTTGTGTGTGTGGGTTTTTTTGTTGTTTTTTTTTTTAATCTATTTTTTTGTAGGACTCCATCTATCGGTCATCGGGCAGCACCTTGGCCTTATGGACATTTTTGGTTGTTGTTGTTGGTTTTTTTTTTTTTTTTCCATTTGCTGGAATTCATGACTACATCTAAACCACAGTAGGCTTGTCCAACACAGGGCAAAGTTGAATGGCCAAAAAGTGGGTCATTCACATGACCTGAGCAGAAGAATCCCAAGTAATTTATGGAGATATTCTCCCAACAGAATAACTCCCCACACCTTAAGTGGGCTACACATGATGATTTCCTTCCAAGGAGGACGGTATGGAAGGAGACAGGAGGGTAAGACACCTGACCAATGCCGCCTCAGTTGAATGATCAAGGTCAATGGCAACAGTGGTAAGTCATGCTCTTGATATGATGTAATGAGGGACAATTTACCTCCGTGCTTCCCAAAACCCATAACCCCAGCTGAATCACCAGAAAATCATCAGATAAACCCCAGTCAAGGGACCATCTACCAAATACCAGTCCTCCATCAAAAACAAGGGAAGTCTGAGAAATTTTGCTGGCCCAGAGGAGCTCAAGGAGATCCAATGACTAATTGGAATGTGGTGTCCCAGGTGGGATCCTGCAACAGAAAAGGGACATTAGGTAAACAAGGAATGAAATCCAAATGAGCAGTGGAGTTTCACTAGTGGTGGTGTACTAGGGTTGGTTCCTGGGTTGCAGAAAATGTACCAAAGTGGGGCATCTGGGTGGCTCAGCCACCTGGGTAGCTCAGGTTAGGCATCTGCCTCCTGCTTTTGGCTCAAATCATGATCTCAGGGTCCCTGGGTGAAGGCCCGAGTTGGACTGCGCTCAGCGATTCTCTCTTCCTTTCCCTCCCCCTCTGCCCTTCCCCTTGCTCGCTCACTCCCTCTCTCAAATAAATAAATAAATGCACAAAATCTAAAAAAGAAAAATGTACCATAGTAATGTCAGACATTAACAATAGGAGAAACTGAGTCAGGGGTATTGAAAACTCCATGCTATCTACACAACTTTTCTGTGAATCCAAAACTATTCTAAAGTAAAAATTTACCTTTTGGAGAAGTGGGATTCAGGCAACCCCTAAGACCAGGTTCTTTTTGGTTCCCTCTTTTTTGCCTGAAGCAAGGGTCCAGGCTGCGACTTTAGCGGTACCCCAGCCCAACCCCCTTTCCACAGAACTGTCATTCTTTTCAAGCTCAATGAAAACTCCCACTTCCTAATGGCTACATACTTGGTGTTTGGCCCATAGCAGGTGCTAAGTTGATATTTGTGAAAATGAATGGAACTTGAGGACTTGTCAAAGGAGAAGATCTGAGCAGAGAGCCACACTCTTCCTTTTCTTAGGCAAGAGGTTCAGTACCTGCAAGTCCCCATCCAAGTCCCCATCCGGAGAAGAAAGACTTCTGGCAACATGGTTAGAGGGGTAGACTTCTCCGAACAGGGCCTTTGGAAAACAAGCATTGAGATTTACTTAGGATTGAATTTATCGGGGGTTTTGAGGAGCTGATGACAATAGGTAAGCGGACTCCTCCAAACTGCTCCCAGACTCCACAGTGAAGCCTCCACTGCCCCCTCTGTACCCCCAATGGGTACTTCTACAAAGACGCTTCGTACAACAAGATCTGTTTTCCAGGCTCTAAAAGTCTACTGCCTGGCACATAGTAGGCACTTAATATACATTCATTGGTGGTTACCATTCATTATGCACCAGGCTCTAAGCAGGGGAGAGGTAAGAGTTCCTATTTAATCCTTTAATCCAGTGACATTCGAGTCTCTTTCTTTTAAAACTCAATTTGCCAATTTCTCCCTTAAAGGTGCTTTTGGATATTCCTCCAGACTGTCGACCTGGATGGGCCACAGAAGCAGAATCCAGGGAGATGCATGCTTATTTGCAAGCATTCAGTTAGTGAAGTTTGAACAATGCAGCCCTGGTGGCTGGATGGATGCCGGGAGGCCCTCCCCCACCTTGGACTGGTCATGGCCTTTTCCATATTTATTGCCACCTAACTGGATACTTCAAACATATTCGGCCCTTTGTATAATCCGGTATCTGCCCAGTCCCCAAAGTGCCTTCCCAACAAATGTTTACCCCGATGTTGGAGTATATTTAAAAGATTGATATTCCCTTTTGCTGAATGGAGCTCTCCGGAAAAGCCGACTCTTGTCTTCCCAGGCAGAGGATTCTGCCTTGGCTGACGGGGTGGCCTCCGGTGAGAACATTTTAATACGTCACTTATTAAAGTGGACCCAGAGCCTTGGCAGAGGGCTACCGTGCTCCCCCCATTCCTGGCAGAGGGCAGCTCCAGGCCTTCGCTGACACATCCAAGCACTGCCTCCCTCCTGACCGCTTATGCAGTTGTCTGTTGTGCAGAAGGCAGAGAGCGTAACCTCGAAACAACGAACCAGCTAAAGGGTCTTTAAGGCTGAAGGACAATGGCTGCAGCTGGGACTGAGCTCTGGTGATTCTGCATTGCCCCCCCCCTCCCCCCACAACGTCCTGGAACTGAGGCTCTGGGTTCTACTCCTGCTGAGCCGACCAACTAGCACACCGGCCTTATGCAATTTACCTCGCATCTCTGAGCCCTGGTTTCTCCTGCACAATCCGGATAGGAATAAAGCCAGCTTCCTAGGGCTATTGTGAGCCTGGCGTACAGTCAAAGCTCAGCTAGTGTGGTTGTTTTGTGGTCCTTTTAGCCCTTCTGGGGCATCCATTTCTTCACCTACCAGAGAGTTCATCGTTGTGGGTTTCCAGAGTTGCCGGGTGGATTACGGGAGAGAAGAGCTGCACTGTATCGAGCAGCTAAGCAGTAATTACTCCTGGTATGGACCAAGAGGTGTCTTCAGAAAGACTCTTTTCATATGGCTCCCGCCCCTCCTGGCCTACTGAGGCCGAGCAGAAGGTGGGCCCTGCCTCGCGCTCCCAGCATGGCAACCTTCCACTTTCTCACGGGAAAAGCACAAGGGGAAAGAGAGTCAGGCTCTGTGGTGCCTTCAGGCCCATCAGCTCCAAAACACTGGGATTCTCTGGGGTTGGCCCGACACAGAGCCAGGTTCAGGAACAGGTCACGCGCCTGGGAAGCTCAAGCTGCCATCCCCCGGGCATCCTGCTGCCACCACCAGCTCCCACTTCCCACCACCAGCCCTCCATTCCCACTAATGGCTCATAGGATGTCCAGCCTCTCTGCTGGGCCCTCCTGAGGCTCAAGGCCTCCACTGCCTGGGAAGGGGGATGAGACATCACCCCCTCCCCCACAGGCCCTCTGGAGCCCCTCTTCCCCACCCCCACTGCCACCACCCTGGGGCCTGTCTTACCTGATGTCTGAGTCACAATCACACTCCTGTCACCATGAGCGGTGTTGTGACTCCCTGGCTGACAGTTTTACAACAAACACATTAAAAACTCCCGGCACTGAGGCTCCTGGATGCAGAACAGCCCCCGGAAAAAAGAAAAAAAAAACTTCTCCAGGCCTTTCTTCAGCCAAAAACCCTTCTCCCAAACCCTCCCCCCACAGCGACCTGCTCCATCACCATTACCTGCCCCCAGAACCCCGCGAGGGACTGAGATTTTGTTTCATAAGGACCCTCTTTGGTGATTGGGGGAAGCCTGAGACCTACCAGGCTGTGTGGGCCCCAGAAGACGGGGCCCATCCCTTACACAGTGACCTGTGAACTCTGCAATGGCCTGTGAACTCCAGAAGCCCAAGGTGCAGGGGAAAGGGTGTCGCTGCTCCTCAGTCCTGCCTTTGAGGACAGATGGCCCCCGGTGAAGCATTCTGTGGGCATAGAGCGGCCTGTAAGAGTGCTACAGCCTGCTGGGTGTGGTGGTAAACTTCCCACAACTCCAGGAGGCAGGAGCTGCCTGACCCCCAGCTCACAGATGTGGAAACTGAGGCTTCAAGTAGCAAGGTGACTTGCTCAAATCCATATAGGTAGGACACGAAGAAGCTGGGATTTTAATCCAAGTCCACCAGCCTCTAAACACTACTCTTTTTAACAAGACTGCCTGCCTCCCAACACACGGGACCTTCATCGCCAGCACCCAAGGGATGGCAGCAACCCAGGGAAGCAGGGAGAGCCCTTTGCAAATCCAAATGGAACAAACTCTCCCTCCGGCGATGGCCCTGTCAGTCTACTGTCTTTCCTGCCATCTGAGCCCAACACCGCCCTGGGGGCCCTCCACACTGCCTTGCTGCCTCCAGGACCAAAGCTACCAGTCCCTCCTTCTGGTCTGCAGCCAGCAGACAAAAGCAAGTCCCCCGACACCAAAGCAGAGACCAGAGAGGAGTGAGACACAGGGACAGTTCTTTTATTTTAAGTTGGAGAAAGAGCCCCGTGTGCTGGTTACAGGTGCGACATCCAGAATATCGAATTAAGAAAAGAGGGAACAGGGAAGGGAAGAAACCTCTTGAGGTCCAAAGTTGCAAACAAAAAGTGGTAAAAGATTTCCTCACGCAAGAGGTGTTTTTTTTTTGTTGGTTTTTTTTTTTTTTTTTGCAAATACCATGCAAAACAGGCAGCTGGTGTGCCTTAAGAGAACCCCTATAAATAACAGAAAAGACACTCCAAGCATTCCTTTACGTGGACTCAGAGCACAAGGAAAAAGAAAAGAAACCAAAATGCCTTTCGGCATTTCAAGATATTTGGCACTCTTGTGATTACATTTTTTTACAGCCCATTAAAGAGAATAAACTGACACAATATTAGAGGAAAAAAACAGGCTGCTCACACAACAGACTGCAGGAAGAGGTTAGAAAGAGCTCAAGCATTTTTTTTTGTTTGTTTTGTTTTGTTTTTCTGGGTTTTTTTCCTGACATATAAAATGTGTCTATTTGCATTAACTTGGGCAAATAGCTTGCAGCAACAAAGAAACACAAGCTTTACAAGTCATTTTAAAATAAAACAAGGATTCTTCCTTTGTATCATTCCTTAGAAAAGTTCTCTTCTTGTTTTAAGCACATTCCTGATAACTTCAAATGATGACCAAAATAAAACATAGTATCTATAGAGATCATCTGCTGATTTTTCATACATCCAAGGATAACAACATAAAAAAATAAAACCGGACAGCATTTCACATCCAAGTGCACAGAATCATTTTTGCAAGATTAAATAGTGTAAACATTGGGAACAGCCAAATCAGTGAAGAATGCCAACACCTCAAAACACCCGGTGTTGCCGCTTCATTATTTAAGTGGTTCAAAATCCAGATCATTGCGCAATATTCACTGTATATAAAAGGAAATGGATATTAATTTTGACAAATAGCTGTACTGAGACTTCTTTTTTATTTCTTTATATGTGTGTATATAGTGATTTTTAAATTTTTAATTTTTTTTTAATTTTTATTTTTGCTGAGGAGCCCAGAGCCTTCTCCTCCTCCTTCTCGCGCCTCGTCTGTCTCCCGGCCTGACACGAGATACAGGTTGTTGATTTCATCGTGGGTAGCAAGCTAGTCATGAATTTCAAAGTGCTTTCTCTTTTCATGCTTTTTGCCAATAACTGTTACCGCCGTTCTTACTCTCCCTTAACTCATTGTCTTTGGGGGAGTTAGACACCAGGAGGTGCCTTGTCTGTCATATTTTTCAGCACGTCATCAATCCTATCATCTTCAATAACCACTGCAAAAAAAGGGGGAGAGAAGGAGACGTGAGCGCGCCTGGGCCTCGCCGGGGGTCTCCGATGTCGCCCGCTACGTCCGGGGACTGGGAAATGCGGGAGGCCGAGGGAGGGGGGTTTTCCTCGCGCGCCAACCTCCTCTGTCTCCGCCGGGGGGACCCTGTGCCGCTTCCCTTTGAACCGCTTCCCCCCGACCCCAGGCTGAGCCCGGGTTCGGGTCTGAGAAAAGGCGGCGGAAAGGGCGCAAATCCCGCAGGCCCGGCCGCAGCCGAGACGCGGACCGGCCGCGTCCTCACCGAACCGCACCTCCCCGGCGCATTTATGGAAAGAAGGCTCGCCGGCAGAAGGCGGAGGGGAGGAGGTGCTAGGGTCCCCGCTCGGGGACCCTCGGGGGTGCCCCGAGCACGGCGCGGGTGTCTAAGGCTCTGGGTACGGAGATGCGGGGAGCAAGGGGGCACGCGGCGGGTCGCGGATCTGGCCTGGCCAGGGCCGGCGACCCCTCCTGCGCGCCCCCTCCGCTCCGCCGGCCGCGGCAGAGGTCAGAGCCTCCCGGCGCTGCCGGCATCCGCCGGCCCCTCCGCCTCTCTCACCGCCTCTACCTAGCCAGCCTCGCCTTCCTCGGTCCCGCCAGCAGTCTCTCGGCGTGGCCGTCACCTGTCGAGGTCTTTGGGTCTCTCTCCGTCTGGGGTGTCGGTCTCCCTCATTGTTTCAGCTGCTTCTCTGTCCTTCTCCGACTGGCGTCCCCGGCTCGCTGTCTCCCGCTCTGGCTCCCTCTCCCGAGCTTTGTCTTGGCCTCTGCCCCTCTCGGTCTCCCCCAATCCACCACCCGCCTCCCCCACCAGCCCCCCATCTCTGCGTCTCAATATCTCCGGGCAGCTATAGGTCCCCTCATTGTCCCCGCGCCTCTGGAGCTCCTCTCCGAGCCTCGCTGCGTCCCAGTCTCCCCCCGGTTTTTCCAGCTCCCGCGCCTAGCGCTTGGACTCCGCCACCCCCTCCCCGTGCTAAGTAACAATGAGAAGCCGTGCGCCCCGAAAGCCCCTAGCCTTCCCCGCGGGAGTGGGGTTCCCCCCAAGCAGTTCTCCACGCCGTCCCTGGGGGAGCCCTGGGACCCCCACCCCCGGGTTATAAAGCGAGTGCAGCTGCACCTACACTGCGCAAAAGGGGAGGGGGGCTAGAAATCGAAAAGCAAACTTTGCCGCGGGTGGGGACCCGAGAATAACCTTCCAGCCCCCGCAGTAGCTCGGGGCCGCCACGCCCCCTGGGTGACCCCAGCGGGAATCAGGCTGAGGGGGAGGGGTTTCTGCGGCCAGCGGGCGCGGGACCCGCAGTGCGGGATCCCCCCAGTTCCGCGCGATGGGATTCCGTTCGGTCGGAACCGGCTCCCGGGTGCTGAAGAGCCCCCACAAACCTCGGCCAGGTCTCGGCGCCCGAGAAAAGGGGCGTCCGGGGAGGGGGCCGCTAACTCACCCCGCTTGCTCCGGCCGATCTGGCCCAGCTTGGGCGGCCGCTTGTTCTGCCCCGCGCCGAAGAAGTTGTTGGTGTCCTGCAGGCGGCAGGAGAAGATCTGGCCCACGTCGCCGCCGTCGCCGTAGGGGCTCAGCTTCTCGTCGCCGTAGGGCAGCACCTCCGACATGGTCGCGTCCGGGGGCTCCGCGGCGGCGCCTCCTCCGCCCGCGTCCCCGCCCGCGGCGGACAGGGTCAGCGGCGCTGGGGCCGGGGGCGGCCGGCCGGGGACCGCCCGCGGGCAGCTGCGGCGGTGGCGCCGGCGAGGGGCCGGGGGGCACCGCGGAGGCGAGAGCGCGCCGCCCGCCCGAGCGATCCTGCGAGCGCCCGGCGCTGCGCTGCGCTACGCTCCGGCTCGGCGCGCGAGTGGCTGCTGCTCCGGCACCGGCGAGCAGGACTCACATCCTCGGCGCGCTCGGGCGCTGGGCGGGGGGCCGGGCCGGGCGGGGCCGCGAGCCGGAGTGGGGGGGCGGTGTCCCGGCGAGCCCGCGGGGCGCGGGGCCGAGGAGGGCGCACCCCGGGGAGCCCGGCGGGCCGGTCCTGCGACGAGTGCGGGCGGCGGCCGCGCGGCTTCGGGGAGGCTGACTGGGGAGCGGCGAGCGGCGGGGCGCCGAGGGGCGGGGGGGGGGGGGAGCGGGGGGGGGGGGGGGGCACGGGGGTGGAGGGGAGAGGATGCCCGGAGGGAGGGAGGGGAGAGAGAAACCGGGAGGGAGACGGCGAGAAAAACTGAGGGGAAAGGGAGAGGGAAGCAGGGGAACCGGCAGGGAGAGACGGAGGGGAGGGAGAGAAGAAAGGGGAGGCAGCGACGGGTCCGGCTCGCCGCCGCCGAGGGCGGAGCGGAGAGGCGCGCGGACGGGGCCGGCGGGGAGAGAAAGAGGGTCGAGGAGGGAAGGCGGAGAGTGGGAGCGCGGAGGAGGAGGCTGGGACGGAGAAGCCGGCCCGCGAGCGAGCTGCGAGCGAGAAATGCCGGCCGCTGCGCGGAGGCGAGGCGCGGGGAGGAGGGCGGGAGGAGGGCGGGAGGAGGGCGGGGACGAGGGGACCCGGGGCCGCGGGGAGAGATCCCTGGAAGCCGCGCGACGTCACCGGGCCGCGCGGGCCGGCTCGGGCCGCGGCTCGCTTCCTGCCCCCGCCCCCGGCCCCCGCCGGCCCGCCTGCGCCCAGGGGCCCCCCGCGAGCCCCGCCCCGGCCCGGCGGCCTCCGGGCGCCTCCTCCCCCCGCGCCCCTCCCGCGGGGTGTTTACCCGGCCCCGAGCCGGTGAGCGCCGGACCTGCCGCCCGCTCGGCCTCGGCAGGGCGCGGGCCGTGGGGCACGGGGCGTGGGGCGGGAGGCGGGGGTAGGGGTGGGGGTGGTGCGGGCCAAAGACCACACGCCGGGAAGGACAGATGGACGCCGGTCTCCCCCGAGGCCGGACGCTTGGGCGAAAGGTCGGAGGGCGCGAGGGCGACCTGAGGACGCACCCTCCCGCGCCGGCCTCAAACCAGGAAGCCCCCTTCCCCCGCCACACTGGCGCTCCCCCCTTCACACGTCCGGCGCCCGGCCCCTTGGGCCTCACCCCCTTCCTCCCCCACGGCGATCGCCCTGGAAGGCCCTGCTCCCAAGCCGAGACTCAGAACTCGGGCTCCCGCAGGGCCTCTGGGTGGAGGCGGATGGGGGGGTGGAGGGGGCAGCCCCGCCTCCCGGAGGAGAGGGGAGTGCCTCATTACGCCGGGCTTGCCCGGGGTGCCGGGCTCTCGGCGTCCACCGCCTCCTCCTCCTCCTCCGGGGACGCCCCGGGCCTGCAGCCCTCTGCCCTGGGGGACCTCCCTGCCAGCAACAGCCTCGAGCCCTGGGGAGACCCTGTGGCTTCTGTGGCGAGGAGCGGGCTCCGGATCCCGGGAGGGAGACTGGGGCAGCCCCCAGAGGCCTGGGAGGCGCTTCTGCCAAGCAGATGGTAACTCCGAGGGGGGAAAGGGACGTGAGGAGGGCTCGTTATCCTCGCCCAAAGCCAACAGCTCTTCCCCTAGAGAGCGCCTTCACTCGGCAGAGCCAGTGCCGAGAGGGGTAACCGTCCCTAGGTCGTGCCACCAGCGAAGGCAGAGCCAGGGAACACATCTAGGCCCCCCCCCCCCCTCGTGAGGCCTCAGCTGGACCAACCGCTGCCCCAGCACCTGGCCCCACCCCTGGTGAAGGAGCACCCTCAGGTTCACGCTCCCCTTCCATCTGGAATTCCGCGTGGGGGCAGGTGGGAGGGAAAGGAGTGTGGTTTTTAGGACACCACATCTGGTCGAGGGGCCACGAGAGAGGAGCCAGACCAGCCCCCTCTCCCAACTGTGCAAAAGGGACCCCTGCCCAGAAGCCAGGCACCCTGGGGGAGAGCGGAGGAAGGGGGCTGAGAAACCGGAGACAGAGACAGTGGGATGCATGGGATGGGTGGGGAATGGGAGGGGGCCTGGGTTTGAATCCCTATCCTGTCATTGGCTAGCTGTGTGGCTTGGGACAAGTCACGTCCCCTCTCTGAACTTCCATTATCTCAGCTGTAAAATGGGGCATTTGGCTGGCTAGCTGCCTGGATGCCTCACAGGGCTGTTAGCAGAACAAAATGAAATCAGGCTCCTGGTGCTTAATGAGTAGTGAGAAAGAACACTAGCGCTTCATTCATTCCCACTTCTGAGCTGTCAGAGCTGGGAGGATCCCTAAAGGACGAGGCAGCCCAACCTCATGGACAAGGGGGCAACTAAGACCCCGAGACAGAGGCTCAGGGGCCTGCCCCAAATCCCCCAGCGAGTCAGCTGGTCAGTGCCGGTCTGCAGCTTCCCTTTGCTTCCCCTCCACAAGCCGCCCCATTCATGAAGGCTCTGCAGAGTGTCTGCTTTGAGGTTAGCATCAGGCCAAATGCTGGAAGAGAAAACAAAAGCATAACCAGGAGGATGATCGAGTTACAACAAGAAGCTCTTACAAATGTATCCTGCTTTTCTGTTTTCCCCCCAATGCATTTCACATCCATGATTGACCTTGCTTCTCAAAATAAATATCTTCCGAGGTAGAAAGAGGAGACCTCCCATCCCTGTCTAACGATATTCCCAGAAAGGGGATAAGTGCCTTGCCAAGGTCACAGGCTAGTGATGGAGCCAGGAGAAGCCACTCTTGCCAGCTGTAGTTCCAGGTCCTTGTAGGGGACACTCTCCGCAGGGTTGGGACTACCCTACTCATCCAGTTACCTGCAGAGATATGAAGCAATTTACACAATGAGCATGCAGCCCAGTCCCTGCTCTACAGAGGTGAGCACAGCAGCACAGGGAGGGCCGAGGAACCCTGCACACACAGCAAGAGAGAGTAAGAAGATAAGCCGGCTTTTAAACAGCATCTGTTTTTAGGTTTTCCTTGCCCTGTTCCAAATAAGGTTAAAGGTGGCTGCATTGCACCTTCCCAGCTCAGTACACACCCCCTTCCTGAAGCACACCCACACACACACCCTCCAGGCACTCAGCACTTGACAGTTAGAAAAGCATTTCCATGACTGTTACACCCTCCCTCAGAGCCTTCCCTTAGCCTTTAGAAGCTGCAGGACTAGGACAGTCAGGCCCATTTTACAGATAAGGTACCTGAAGGTTGACTGGTGTCTTCACTGGTGTCTTCAAGTTCACATGACCGTGCTGCAAGAGCAAGTGTGAATCAGTGTGGTATTTTGTCCACACCTCTACGACTCCCAGCTGTCTCAGTTACAAATACCACAACCATCCTCCCTTCTGTCCAGCCTCCAGTGGGGCATCCCTTTATTCCCGGGGCACTAGACCTGGATGCAGACATAGCCTGGGGATTTGTGCGTTCTCCTCCAAAGCTGAGGGGCTGGCTCTGAGCCAGATGCCCAGGGCTGTGTTGAGGGTTCCAGGGCCAGATGGAGGAGTGGACCAAGCAAGACCGGAGAGGAAGCTGCCCTCCCTGCTACCCATCAAGGAAGACTGGCAATACACGGTCTAGTGCAGTAGCCCCCGGGGTGGGTGGCAGCCTTCCCTGGGGGCACCACATTCAAATCCCTAACCTGGCATTTCCTAATTTATTTCATGATTATTTCACCTCATGGTGCCCCAGTTTTCTCATCTGTCGAATGGGGCTAATAATTATTCCTATTTGGTCAGGAATAAACAATCATTCCTATTTGTTCGGGAAAGGAGCTCATACACTCATCATATGCCTGGTACACAGTAAGTCCTGGATGAACGTACTTCTCATCCTCAGCTATTGACTCTCTTTGTGGCCCTGAATAAGCTGGTGCTCTCCCCTAGGCCGCTGACTCTACATCACAAAATAGAAAACAAAGAAAATCGCATCTTTTTTCCAACTGCAAAATCTGCCAGTTCTCCCAAATCTCAAATAGACAAAAACTCCTTGAGGCAAAAGTGGGGGGCATTCCCCTCAAATTTCATCTGAAATCTCCTTCAAGGGACCCTAGGACTCTGTAGAATTGGGGGCCATAGGACTGGACTACATCCATGGCCCCTGGGGCACTAACATTCCCAGGTTGAAGTAATAGATCTTGGCAGGTCCCTGCTGTGCACTGAGTCCTACACCAGTGTTTGGGGGGCGGGGGGAATAAAGGGAAAGCCAGCCCCAGCAGCACCAGCACAAACCTGGCACACAGTGGTTCTCTTTCTTTCCTTCCCTTCTCTCCTATCCAGACAGGGAAACCAGGGCACAAGTGGCCGCAGCCGAGAGAGCGATGGCAGAACTCAGAGAAGAATGAGACCGTGGGGAAACTTCAGCCTCAGGGATGCTGCCACAGAGGGGAGTGCGGGGAGTGTGGAGACTTGCCAGGACTGGCTCCGACCCTAGCCTCCCATCAGGATGCTGTGCGAGGTCAATGGCCAGCTGCTGGTCACCTCCAGAGAGGCTAAGAGGCCTCCCAGCAGGGCATCGTAGCCCTGAGCCAAGTCTGGATGCCAACCCGTGTCCCCCCTACCCTTGTCGGCTCAGGGACTGGAACCTGGGTGCAGCCAGGCAGGGCCTCTGCTGCGCACCACCCCCCCCCCCCCCCCGCCCCCGGCTCTGGCACATATGCCCGGGGAACACGCCCTGAGAGAGAGGCGTGTTAACGCATGGATGTGGCTTAGGCCTTGAATCGAAAAACAGAAAGAGAAGAATTCGTGTGTCTCTCCCTCCTTCAGCAAACGTGTGTTGAGGACTTCGGTGGCCGCACCGTCCTTCCCCCAGGACGGCTCAAGGGCTCTTCGCTTCTTCCCTTCATCTGTCTAATCACCAAGCCCCTTTCTTCAGAAATCATCTCACAAGGGACCCCAGTAAGTAAATAATAGATAAAGGGCAAGCTGCTGGGGAGCTAAGCGTTCAAGACCCACCCTTTGGCTCCCCCCAACCGCCCCCTCCCCGAAGGGTCCCCAAAGAATGCCCAGAGCTCGAGACAGCTCCGTGGGAAACCACCCAGAGTTCAGCTAGTCCAGCCTCCTCCCGGCACAGACGGGGAAACTGGGGCCCCGATGCCAGGCCTTGCTGGAACGGAGGGCTCCCCTCCATCAGCACTGTATCGCTCAGCCCACCAGGAACTGCACGGGGGCGGGAGATGCAGCACCCACCATTAGTCAGAAAAAAAGGGCCTTTCTCAACAAGGACGTTCGCTGTGTTTCAGACAAAATAAATAAACGTATCGGAGAGTGATTTTTTAAATGTTTAAGTTTTTATTGTGCCCACAGCCCACAGAGTTAAGAGTCCCATAGGTTCTTCAGGAAAACCTAAAGAACGGTGGGTGAGGACAGCTGGGAGGGGTTTAGGAGCCAAATGTCACCAGAACATGAAAAGGGGACAACCCGTATGGCGTCCTGTCTCCGCTCACCCCCACCCTCCTCCTTCTGCATCCTCACACGTGGGGGTACGGGGGGTCCTCGAACTCTAAGAGAGCAGCTCTGCCTACAACCCCCAAACCAGACCGAGCCCCTGGGGTGCTGGGGCTCTGTGTCACCCTGGGAAATGATAGCCCCTCTCGGGCTGGGAAAAAAAGAGAGCAGCTGACAGGCCTGGCGCCATGGTGCTCTCCGGCATCCACACGACCCCAGGGGCAGACAGGGATGGGTAGCCCTAGAGACACATGGGGGGGGCTCAGGAGCCTGGGAACTGGGGTCTGACTCTGAATCCAGGGCTCTGGATACTTTACCTAGGTGTCTGCCTTCATCTGTCCAGAGCTCCCAAGAGGCCCAAAGTCTGCTGACGAAAGGGTACCTGACCCCACCACAGCTATGAGCCGAGCTAAAGGGGACAAAGAAGGAACTGACCCCCAGCAAGTCAGAAAGGGCCACCACCACCTCCTGACCCCAAATTCCTACTGCCCAGTCACTACTAAGAGCTTACCAGGCCCCTGATCATGCTAACGGCTATAGACAGTCTATGCTCACCATTACCTTGGGAGTGACTCTCATCTGTCTTAGACCATTTGTAAGGGTCTGCAGCCAGGAAAGTGGAGTGGCAAGCCCAGGGCTGCAACGGCCCAGGAGAGGCAGCAGGTCTGTCGTCTGTCGCAAGGCTGAGCTCTCAACTGTTGGGCAACACTGCCTCCCTGAGGATACCCAGGACAAGCCTCTTCCAGCCTCTGCACCTCGGCATACCCACAGAAATGGAGAGGCTCTAAGCTTAAAGAGTCTAACCCTTGTAAGCCGAGAACTTGGAAATCTGATCAAAGAGAGGGGATTCTCTTTCCCAGAAGCAGAAAATTGTGTACCCAGTTTCCAGGGGATCTCTGAACCTCCATGGCCCCTGAAAGTTAAAGAACGCAGGACTAGATCCCACAACTGCCATTCCCCAACAGTTTCCTGTGACAACAGAAGGAGACAGTGTCAGGACCAAGACCCCAGGTCTCCCAGCACAGATCTGTCTACTGGAACTGCTGAAGAGCAAGTAAAAGAGAGTAAATCAGAAGACCCGTGCCTCGCCCAGCTGCACCCCTTCCTAAACCCCTTCCTAAAGCCCTCCCTACACCACACGCATGGGCGTGGATGCCTTGCTTCCCTCTCTGAGCCAGAATTCTTCACAGCTCTGAAAGGGGGATACTTCATCAGCCTCAAAGGGAGATTGTATGGATCCGATGAGATGCTGTGGGGTCATTGCAGGGGATAGTCCCATGCTGTGAATCCCACCACCTAAAGCCCTCCGGGGGTGGACAGAAGGGCCCTTGCTCCCTAGGAATGGAAATCCCGATGTAACAGGAAGGGGAGAAGAGTGAGAAGCAGCCACTGCATGGTCACAGAGCCCTCCGCATCCTACCCTGCCTGAGCAGGGCACGGGGAAAGAGGAAACTCCGTCTGCGAGGGCAGGTGCAGGCGCAGGTGAGAAAGATGGAGGGGAGAGAGCCACACAGAAGCAGAAGCAGACAGAAGCAGCCCCTGGCTCCCCAGAGAGAAGCAGAGAGCCTAAGAAAGCCTCAGGGAAGAGGACAGATCCACACGCAGAGGAACAAACTCTTACCCACATTGGAAGGCAAGAGGCAACAGGGCAGATAAGAAGTAGGACTGCCGAGTAAAGTAGTTGACAAGAGGCAGCCCGATCAGGGGACAGAGGAGCTGGGCACTTGGATGAGGGAGCAAAAAGGCAAAGGCAGGGCAGAAGAGACCGAGAGCAAGGACAGCAGGCCGGGCTAAGAGACACTTCTTTCTCCTGCCGAGAAAACACTTCTTGGGGGAGAATCAGAATCGATGCCATACAATTTTTTAAGCATCCTTTACCAGTGTGAAGTCATTTGGGTATTTTAAGAACATGTGATGCATTATGCATATCTCATTTTTGTTGAAAGAAATCATGGTTAGTATATTTAAAGATGTGAATGCCTGGAAAATTATCGGGGGAGAAATGGCGGATTTTTTCCCCCGGAATTTTCTGGGCTTCTTGAAACTTTCACATCTCCACCCAGCTTCCTGGTGAGCTGGGCAGAGAAAGGAAAGAACCAGAGAGAAAAATCCCTGCTTCTCTCCTTTCCAGGCTGTGCCCCGCTAGACTTGAGATCAGCAGTTCGGGATCCTTCCAGGCCTGTTTTTGCCCCTGAGAGCAGAGAAAATTTGCAAAGACCTTTAGAAGCACAGCCTAGGTGGTTCCTGAGGCCTCCAGCCGGCCTCAACTGTGAGGGCACAGCGCCACCTGGAGGTAATAGCGGGAACCGCAACCGTAGGAGAGATCCCATGCAGCGAGTCCTGGCAGTGGGAAAGGGTAGGAAGAAATAAAGACTATGGACAATCTGAGGGGTTTGAAGTGGCGGGAGGGGGGGGAGGTTGGGGTACCAGGTGGTGGGTATTATAGAGGGCACGGATTGCATGGATCACTGGGTGTGGTGAAAAAATAATGAATACTGTTATGCTGAAAATAAATAAAAAATAAATTTTAAAAAAAAGACTATGGGCCAATTTATTGCAAGAGTCTATGAAGCTCCAAACTATGAAGAACCTTAAATACTAGGAAAGAAGATGAGGGGCTGGGAGGCCTTCAGTTGGGGCAGTTTGGACTTTAATATTAATACAACCTCCCTCCCTCCCCTCCCCCAGCCTAGAGAACATTCAGGTTACAGATACAAGGTGCCGGGCACACTCGGTGCCTAATTAATGCTTGTTCAATTATGGCCCCCAGAGTCGTGGCTGAATCCTGGAGGGATCTGAATTTGAGGAACTTCGTGGAAGGGAATCACTCTGGCAAGGACAGAGGGTAAAGGGTAAGACAGGAGGACCCTGGCCCAGGCCTGGTCAGTCCCTCTAACCAAGGCTGGAGTCACTGGCTCAGCCTCGTGCGGCCCGCTCTTGGGGAAGCGAAATGCCAGGCCCCTCGGCTGGCATCTGGAAAACAATAAGGCAGCTGCAGGGGACGTGACTAATGAGCATCCCGGGGAGCAATTCAGGACATCATACACTGAAACTTATCTCATTCAAAATTGATAAGTTAACACTATCTAATTAGAAAATGTGCTGCTCTCCACGGCTTTAGGGGAATGTGGTCCTGAAGCTATGGTGGGCAGCTAGCCTGAAGAGGGCCCAGCTCTCCTCTGTCAGACCTGCAATCCCAAAGAGGGCCCCCAAATTCCCCTTTATTGCTCCCCCACCCACTCTTAGACATGCAAAATGGCAGAGCTGGTTGGAGGTTTGGAGGGCTTCGATCCAGCTCGCTCCGTTTATAGACAGAGCTGCAGCCCAGAGAGGTCAAATCACTCCATGAAGATCACACAGCCCCAGAGCCAGGACCTGAGAGCAGGCCAGCGGTTGGGCTGCCAGTGCAGACTATCTGCCACCACACAATGATATGGTTCCAACTTCCCTATGTGGAGTCCTCAATGCTCTGGTCAGCTCACTGGACGTGATGTTCCTCTCGTATGGTTTATCGTCATTGGCCCAAAGCCCTAGAGAGGAGGTCCTTCCCTCACTTCATACAACCAGGTCATGGCTCTCATCTCTGGCCCAGTTAACCGACACCCACAGGCAGCCTTTCAGGACCACTTCCCGCACGTCTAGGACACTTGCTACTCAACACGCATTCCATGGACATTCACTGCTTGGGCCTGGAGTCAGACTGCATGGGCTTAAATCTTGACTCTCTATGAGCTCGCAAGATACCTGACATCTCTGGGCCTTGGTTTCCTTCTCTTTATTTATTTATTTTTTAAAGATTTTATCCATTTATTTGGGAGAAAGAAAGAACACGAGTGGGGCAGAGGCGGAGGGAGAGAAGCAGACTCCCCACTAAACAGGAAGTCCACTGGGTCTTGATCCCAGGACCTGGGGATCAGGACCTGATCCAAAAGCAGACACGTGACCGACAGAGCACCCCCCCCTCCTCCACTGGGAACCCAGGTTCCTTCTCTTTTAAAGGACTAATACAAACATGTAACTCAGGATACGGATTAAATGACAGGGATCTTGGCGAGCACTTGGTGAGTACCCAGCAAAGAACAAACCCTGATGTTAGCTCTAATTAGTGTATAGAGATGACTTGAGAGAAAATAAGATGTGGGTCCTTCCCAAGATTAGTGTGAAGTTTTTCCGGCGAGATAAACACAACACCAGGCAAAGTGGGTGCAAGGCAAGATTTATTAAAAACACTCTCCGGCGAAGTTTCCGGGCTCAGAAGAAGGGGAGCCAGGAAAGTTGCGCCGGGAGGAGGTGGGTACCCTCGGGCGAGGTTGCCTGACTCTGGAAAGCAGAGTGGCAGAAGTCGCGCCCAAGGCAAGGAGGAGGGGGCTTTTAAGGGGTCTTGAGGGGAGCTCAGGGGTCTTTTGGCAAGTTTCCCTTATTCGGATATCTCCCCTGCTCGTAGGGGTCCCATTGGTCCACTGGAGCCCGGGGCGGGGGTCTCAGATTCCTGCTTGAGCATTTGTTCTCCTGTCCGAGCTCAGGTCTTGTGGCAGGAACTTTCGCCATCTTAAGTAGCCCTTTCTGCCAGCCCAACAATTAGGTGCAGGAATGAGAAGACTGTATTATGGAACCTCAGGGGAGGAGCCCTAACCCCGCAGAGGCATCTAGGAATGGAGGGGACACTCACCTAAAGCTGAGTTTGAAAGGGTAAGTAGACATGAGCGACTTGAAGGGCCAGGATGCCGCGGGCAGGACCCGTCACAGCCTATCTCAGGAGCCTCACTGACTGCATGGCCAGAGCTACACGCGTGGGACAGAGGAATGTGGAGAGGTGTGGACAGGTGGCCCGGGCTCTATTACACAGGCCTTCAGATGCCAGGGAAGAGTCAGGGCCTGGGGCTGGAGATCACAAGGAGCCTGGGGAAGAGCTTCCAGCAGAGGATGGACACGGTCAGGTTGGTGTTTTCCTAGGTCATTCTAGGCTCTATAGGGTCCGTCTTCTCTGCCTGGCTCCCCTTTTGTAACACAGAACTGCCCTTGGTTGGTTGATTCTGAATGGGAATCTGCTCTAACCAGGTCCGTTTCAAAGGCCCATCCCAGCTCCTGTATTCTGTGAACCACAAAAATGCCCAATCCCTGAGGGTCATCACACTGCCCCCCTAAGGTTTACTGCCTTTCAAACAATGCTGGTGGCTGGTGTATAGAGACAACTCGGAGCCCTTTGAGGGCAGAGACTATCCTACTCATTTTGCATCTCCAGGCACAGACTGTTAAATATATGTTTAGCAAATATTTGTTAGATGAATAAATCCCCATCAATGAGCTTGAACATGACCAGCTCTTGCTCTGAGCATTCCAGAGGCCCTGTGGGATCATCAGCCTCAGACCCAACGTCCGGTTGGGATTTCCATGGCCTGGGACCGGCCTTGTAAAGGGTGCTAGACTGGCCAAGTTTGTCGTGTTGTTTGCTTTTTAAATGTTCCCTGTATTGTTGCTTCTTTAATTTTCTATCATAATTCTGAATGAGTTAGGATTCCAAAGACCTGCCTTCTGGCTTCTGTTCCATCAGGATAAGGTGGGGAAGTGCAAAGCCTCTCCCTGTGATATGTAAAACCAGGGGGTGACTGGTGATTGTTGAGGTGCTGACTGGCCAGGAAAACGCTGGGTCTGCCACACTCAGGGGTCTGTTGGACAACTTCCCCTTCCCTCTCAGGCTTAAAGTAATAAAGACAAAATGTGGAGGCATTCCAGTTGGATCTTAGTAGCCTCAAGCATATCATATAACCTGCAAAATGGGGTGATACAGTCTCCCCCTCTTGCTTGCCTTAAGTCTTAGGAACGCCGCCTGTGAGGAACCTGACACGGGCTAGCTCACGATGTACGTGGCTGGAGGCAAACCCAGAGCCCTTCTGAGCCTCGCTTGTGAAGCAGGGATAACCATGTCCACTCTATGGACCCTACCCACCCACCGCATTAATGCACACAAGTGCCTCGCAGACATTCAAGAAGCCAGGAGCAGATATTCAAGAGGACCCCTGAAGGTGTCTGTCTAGGATGGAAGTGACGGAGCGTGAGGGTTGAATTAGCAAAGAACTGAAAACTCACAACTACCCCAAGGTCGGTTTGACACTAATGTCCTATGGTCCTCCCCTCCCTGTCACTCCCCACTCCCCGGCCTGGGCCCCTCTGTCTCAGGGTAGGTCCTGTTCAGCCCTCCTGGAGATGAGGCTCCTGAGTAGAAGGTGGGAACTGCCACAGGGCCAGGAGGCTGGGAGACAGTGTCAGCCCCTCCTGGGCTAGGACTGAGCAGGAACCTCAAATGCAGAACCCGGGTACACGCGTGTCCGTTTCCTGCCATCTGTCACTTCCTAAGGCGGGGAGCGTGTGGCACGGCTCTGTGTCCCCAGCTGGGCTTGGAGGAACAGTAGAGGCATATATGGTCTGCCCAGATCCGAGTGGGGTTAGGATAGAGCTGGTGGCCTTCCCTGTTCGATCACTCTGGTCCGGCTTACTCATGAAATCTGTGCTGAGAGCTGAACTCTGGATAGATCACCACATACGCCGGCCATAGGCAGCTCGTTCAACCTGTACTGAAAGCCCGGACCGGGGCGCCTGGGTGGCTCAGGTCATCTTCTCGGGGTCCTGGGATGGAGCCCCAAATCAGGTTCTGCGTTCAGTGGGAAGTCTGCTTGAAGACTCGCCCCCTCTGCTCGCTCCCCCCCCCCGCCTTTACACTCTCTCAGAGAAATAAAAATCTTTTTAAAAAATAAAAATAAATTGGGGTGCCTGGGTGGCTCAGTGGGTTAAGCCTCTACCTTTGGCTCAGGTCATGATCCCAGGGTCCTGGGATCGAGCCCCGCATCAGGCTCTCTGCTCAGCAGGGAGTCTGCTTCTCCCCCCATCTGCCTGCCTCTCTGACCACTTGTGATCTGTCAAATAAATAAATAAAATCTTTAAAAATAAATAAATAAAATTTAAAAATAAAAAAATAAAAGCTGGACCTTCTGAAAAAGTCAAGGCTGAAGGACAAGGAAAAAGGGGCGGGTACTTTCAGGGCACTGGGTCACCCCCTCACCCGCCCAGCCCCCAGGCTCTTCCCACATCCCCAGACAGGACTCAGTGCTGGCAAGAGGCTTCTCACCTCTGCCCATGCCTCCACAGGCCGCCCCTCCATGAACTCGGGAGTGAGTGTCCTACGCGGTTCCCATGGACCCTGAGGAACTTAGCCACCACCAGCGAGCGGGAGGGTCCACGGGTGGAGTTCAAATCCCCCACCACTGGCTATGTGCCCCCAGCCCCACAAACCCCCTCGGGGGTGATTTCCTCATCTGTGAGATGCAGATGCCAAGAGAGCCTACAGTTTCCTGAGGATTAGCTGACCTTGAAATGAAAGCTCAGAAGAGCGCACAGTATAAAATCTAAATGCTCATTTCCCCCCTGCTGTCCCCCAGCACCCCATCCCGGTGCCACTGTCCCCCTGCCCTTCTGTTCAGGACTTCTCAGCGAGGCCAGAGATACCAACCAGCTGCTCTCCAGGACGCCCGCCCCAGGCCTCTGCCTCACCAAGCCGCACACCCCCTATAGGAGCCCCAAAGCACCTTTCCGCCCAGGAAGACACACACAGTGGCTATGAGGTCTCTAGATCATTCCACCCCTGGTAGGATTCAATCCCATCTTGGGCAAGCCTCACCCAAACCACCGAACTTTCGTTGACAAAGCAAAAGGCTAACACTTGGTTGTAACATGTTTATTTCGTGCTGTCCACACTGGATCCTGCATACAAGGGGTATCCGCCCCAAGAGCACCCCACCTCCCCCAGAGGAGGAAAGGGGATGAATATTCAAAGCCAGGGAAGGGAGAGAGCTGTGCACAAGACCTCTGACTAGTCGGAGGCGAGGGGGGTTCCCCCACTTCTTTCCACAAACAAGAGCGGGGCAGGAGAGGGGATGAACAGCAACCCAGGGAGGGACAATGCGATTCTGCCACGGGACGTTCACTTCTTGATGTGAGGCAGGACCTGGAGAAGGCTCTGTGCTCGGGGTGCTGGCTGGCTCCCTTGCCTTGGTGACAGCCTGGGAGGGAGGCTGGCAGAGCGAGGCTGGGGGAGCAGTGGCCCTACTGCTTCCTGCAGGAGGTGAGGCCTTCCGGGCTCATCTCGGGCAGGGTAAGTCGGAGCCAGCGTTCAGCCTCCTTGGGCCCCAGGAACTCCCAGTCAGGGCCGGCGGGGTGCGCGGTGTGCTCCGTGTGCTGGGACGGCCCTCCCTTTAGGTCATGGAGATGCCAGGAGGGCGGCTGCCAAGCTGCCATCTTCACCACTGGGGACGACGCGACAGTCCGACTGTCCCTTCAAGTGGCCGCTCTTCAGCCGGCTGACCAGAGCCCCATCTTTTAGGCAAGCAGCAGGCTTCACTCCCTTCTGTCCTGACACACACGTGCACGCATTTAAGAGGTAAGGAGGTGAGGGGAAAGGGACCCAGGTGACACGTCCAGCCTGGCCTTTCTCCTGGGGTATAAGCGAAACAAAGATAGACTTGACAGTCTCCTCAAAGGCGACTCTTCAGAGACAGCTTGGTGAGGCGTACACCAGACCCAGCGCCCAGCTTGCCACCCTGCTGGCTGAGTCACTCAAGGTTCCAGATCACAGTAACTCCCCAGAAAGGACCAGAAGAGCTAGAGATCGCCCACTTGGGCCCTTAGGTCTCACACACACACACACACACACACACACACACACACACTCTCTCTCTCTCTCTCTC